>NW_017100137.1:689354-691144 GCF_001263275.1 Habropoda laboriosa | reverse complement strand
ATTGGCGAAGGTATATGATATATTATTTTTATCAATTATTTAATTTTTATTACACACATTTTTTGACTGTATTTTGTAATTTTATATCTTCTTTCAGTGTTAAGTAGAAACTTATAAATTCAAAATGCGTTTAGTGATCTGTGATACAGTAGATTATGTGGCAGAATGGTCTGCCAAATATGTTTTAAAAAGAATTCATGATTTTCAACCACATGAAAATAAATATTTTGTTCTTGGTCTTCCAACAGGTATTTTTTTTCATATATTAAAAGTAAAACTAAAATCTTTAATGTAAACTCATTCATGATTGGTTGTTATAATTGCTTATTATTATTTTTTATTTAGGTGGAACACCTTTGGGAATGTACAGAAAACTTATAGAATATCATAAAGCAGGAAAAATTTCCTTCAAATATGTAAAAACATTCAACATGGATGAATATGTTGATTTACCCAGGGATCATCCAGAGTCTTATCATTACTATATGTATAATAATTTCTTTAAACATATAGATATAGATCCAAAAAATGTACACATCCTTGATGGTAATGCGCCATATCTTGTAAAAGAGTGTGATGATTTTGAAAAAAAAATTAAAGAGGCTGGTGGTATTGAGTTGTTTATTGGTGGTATGCAATTTTATTATACAAATAAGTTTATATACAAAATTAATTTCCTACACAATGAAATATTATTCTTCAGGTATTGGTCCAGATGGTCATATAGCTTTTAATGAACCAGGATCCTCCTTAGCATCACGTACAAGAGTAAAAACATTGGCTCAGGATACATTAGAAGCTAATGCAAGATTCTTTGGAAATGATATTTCCAAAGTTCCAAAACAAGCACTGACTGTTGGTGTTGGCACAGTAATGGATGCTAAAGAAGTAATGATTCTCATCACAGGATCTCATAAAGCATTTGCTCTTTATAAAGCGATAGAAGAAGGTATTAATCATATGTGGACTGTGTCAGCTTTTCAACAACATCCTCGTACAATAATTATCTGTGATGAAGATGCAACTCTAGAATTACGTGTAAAGACAGTGAAATATTTCAAGGTATATAGATTTGTAATAATTTATTTGAATTTTTCATAAATGTACATATTTATGATTAAACATACATATTTACATCTTAGTTAAAACAATTTGTAAATTCGTTTTGCAATGAATTTGTATAATATGCAGGCTCTCAGTGCTGTACATCACAAATTGATTGAAGAAGATGGAGATGCAATCGTTCGTCGTACAATACAAAACAGTTAAAATGGTAGTTATTTTTTTAATACTGTATAAATATAAGTTAAACACATGTATTTAGTTTTTTCAAAATTATGTATAGTAGAATGAAAATCCTGCAAAATTTAGTTTATTATCAACATTTGTAGAACTTTCATTTATTAATTGAATGTTATTTATAAACTTAATTTATTTTGTATATTAAATACAGTTTTAACTGTTTAATAATGCGCATTTAAAACTTTTATTAGTGGTACTGCATTGTGAAATTTTAATTAGAATCCAAATAATTTGACTATGTGATAAATTATATAGAAAAATCATCATAATCTATTATTTAATATAGTCTAAAATGTATTATTTTTTACAGAATTTATGGGATATTCATAGCAAACTAATTGACGAGCCTGGAAAGATGACGATTTAAAATGATACAAAATATTATTGTTATACATGGAATCAAGTAGAAGTCTCGTATAAAAAGACTCGAAAAGATGGATCTGAGGAGATTTAAAAATGACACGATTTTCGTGTGTGTTACTTAATGA
>NW_017100137.1:684003-689162 GCF_001263275.1 Habropoda laboriosa | reverse complement strand
TTTACTTACTAATTCTAGTTATATTACCAAAAGAAGTATAAAAAATATTCAGTATTAATTAAATAATAAACAAATTTGTGAATATAATTTGCATCTCTACACAGAACATCAAAAATTTTTCAAGACTATTCAAATGCATTTTTCTTCATTCATAAAGTATTATTGCAAACAGAGAATCAAAATTCTCATCTAAATTGTTCAAACAATGTTTCTAATTCATATTATGCAATCAAACGGAATAATTTTAAAACTGTTGTATCAAGGATGCAAAATATTCTGGACGTTTTTTTAGTGAAGCCGCTACTGAACACACGTATTAAAACATTGACTTCCTTCTTAAAATGAGGACGAATCAGTGGTAATAAGTGGGAGAGATCGCGCGGAGAAACGATTACTATCGGTGTGGGCACGGATGATAAGTGCAAGTGTAGTACAATATGTAAGCTGGCTGTCGGGATCGCACTGTCATACGAAAAGGACAGACCTGTTCCCCAGGGTAGCTGCAACAGTTCATAACAGTATGAAAAAATAAACTTCATTACGGTCAGGCAGAGTTAGAAAGGTTTTCTATAGTTCGGGGCCCTCTATTAGCGTGTGAAATTAGAGGGTAGGCACTAGCTATGAGGTATAGGCTAAAAAGACTGAGATACTCATAGCGATACTACTTCGCTCACGAAAAGGAATCAGTGATATGTGTATTGGTCGGCATTACGTAATAATACGTGTGCCGAACTAATTGATAAAGACGTTAATCTTAAGATCTCGCTGTTGACCGATCTTATAAATTCAATCAGTACTTAAACCGGGTACAAGTTATTCCTTGGAGTTCCAACGGCTTTGGCTGGTCATCGGAACATTTTCGCCGAACATATCGAAAAAAGTACACACTCTCTTTTCTCAGAATCATGAATGACAGTGACCAGCAACTTCCGGAAGTTGTGCTCCGTGACATCGAGCCTGTTCTGCGTCAGAGGCTTGGGGACAATGTGATCGTCAAAAATTTCACTACTAAATCACTATTGCCACCTGGAGAAAATTACGGAAGTACAATCCTAAGTGTTCACGTCGAACTGAAGCATAAAAACACTGAGAAAAAGGAGGAACTTCATCTTATTGCGAAGATGTGCCCGCCGACAGAATTTCAGAGGCGCATCTTCAACAGTTCTCGTACATTTATGAAAGAAACATTTATGTACGATTCTATTATGCCAACTTACAATAAATTGGAAATCGAATGTGGATTGAAGAAGAATGAGATATTTGAGGTTCTGCCGAAATTCTACGGTTCCAGGCTATCTCTGCATCCGGATGGGGAGTTCGACGATAATGCTGTTATTCTGATGGAGAACTTGAAAATTGAGGGTTATTATACCGGTGACAGAAGTATAGGTACGTTTGCATTAAAAAAAAAAAAGAAAACAAAAAAAACGGGAAAAAAAGAGTTTTATTCTTTTTTATGTAGAAAAGTATAAGTTTTTTAAGTGTAGTTATTTCTTACTGTATTACAATCTAGAATTGAAGCTGACATTGCACATTTATCATAAATTTATTACGTTATTTTTGTACTTCCAACGGTCAAGTTCAAAGGTTCGATTGTTCGTATCACACTTTTGTGATAAAAAGGTGTGAAGTATTTTATTTTTAATACAAGATAATAACGAAGATTCGTTTAAAATTATTTTAAATGCGAATAATGTTAATTCTAAATGTTTCTAATTCGGCATTATACTTGTAATATCTTATAAATTTATTGTTCGATATGTAATAAGGTGTGAAATTCGAAATACCGTTGACTAAATTGAAATTTCTTAGGTTTGTTTACTTGGTAATTGTAGACGATACGGCATAGCTGTTAATTTTGCCCAGTCATATCCGTTGTCCTTTTTCGGTGTGTCTTCAACTCGATATTTTCGCTGAATCATGCGTATCAAAGAAAACCTTGCTATATTAGATTAATGCCCTCTACCTTCACTTCCAGTGGCTTCTTGCTCGATAAGAATCACGGGAAATTTATAAATCATGATAAAACACATGGTGAACCTATTCCACGGAAATGAAATATTGCCGATGTCATCTCTAAAAAAGAAAGAAATTCTTTCAAGATTTTTTTAACTTATTTTTGAAAATCAATATTCCCCGTGAAGAGTAAAAACGTCGAAAATTACTTTTTTACGCTTCTTGTGTCGCCTTTCAAATATGAAAACTATGCTAACAAAAAGATTTTTCACTTCGAAAAAATTCAGTTCTTGAAATTACATTTTTGGAAAAAAGAAAAAAAAATTCACGATGTAAGGGAAAAATGTTTATTGGTACTCTTAACAAAAAAAAAAAAGAAAAAACCACGAAGAATTGCACAAAATATGCTTTTATGAATTTGAGCAATTTTTGCCACGAATACAAGCTAATTATTCTGACTATATTAGTAATTCTACTGTTAGAAGTACAATTAAAAAGAAAATTTATCAAAACTTCTTGATAGACGGGCAAAATGTATTCTATTCCTCATTTCTATTCAGGTTACGATCTGGAGCACTCAGAGATAGCGGTTAAAGCGTTAGCGAGATTTCACGCCTTGGGAATGGCCATGAAAGAGAAAAAACCCGGGATCTTCGAGGTGTACAAGATGCACGCCAAGTGTTTACAAGTCGACGGGGATACGGACAACATTTTCAGATTGATTCTACAGCGGATCAAAGACGACCCAGAAATAAACACTTATTACGATAAATGCCATAAAGTTCTGACAGGATTGAAGATAAACGAACTATGGGCGGAATTTTCCCGGGAACCATGGACGAGTATCATTCACTCAGACTTCTGGGTGAACAATGTGATGTTCCATCGTAGCGATAATGGTAAAATCGACGACGTGAAGTTCGTTGATTTCCAGATCTACCTTTACGGAAGCCCTGTTCGTGACCTGATCTTTTTCCTTTACTCGAGTGTGGATATCGAGGTAACAGAAAATCAGATCGAGGATCTGATGGATCTCTATTTCGAGAGTTTGGTAAACACGTTGAAGAAAATGGGATGCAACACGGACGCGTTCAACAAAGAGGATTACAAGACGAAAATGGCAGAAGATGCTGCACGAGAGTTCATGCATTTGTGCTTTATGCTGAAGGTCCTCACGTTGGATGTAAAAGAGATCAACGATTTCAGTTACGACAAGATGCAAACGGTGATGGTCGAGTACGCTGGAAGTAAAACGTTTAACGAACGGCTACGCAGGCTGGTACTGTGTTTTGTTAACCGCAATTGGTTGTAAATAGAAAATTATCACGATGAAGGTGGAACGTGTCTTTTTCGTACAAAGTATATACCTTCGCACCCTAATCGCAAATACCCTATTTTATCTCATTTTATCACGTGAATGGAAATATCATTTGCAATCAATCGACCCAATCTGTAATCTGCGTGGATTTATGTACAATCAGATTCAGATGGTATTGGCAGCGAAATAAACTGATTGTTTTTTATCGGGTCACACAGCGACGAGATATCATTCCTAATATATTTGGCAACAAATAAGAAAGAAGAGTTTGGTCAAAGTGGAGAATTTCTTTGTTTCTTTTTTTTACAAACTCATCGGATCGATAAGATAAAAAGACTTCTGAATAGGCAACTTTATATCGACGAGACCTGAATTGTTAGGTAGCCAGAAACACATATGTGCAATTCATGATAAATAGTACCGTAGTATTTTGTTCACCTGTTATTGTATAACTGTACATAAAGGTTTTGTTATTTAAAACTTTGTGACAATAAGAAAACCTTCTTTTTTTCTCTTTATGAAAGTTAGTTCAATTGTACGAAAGATGTGAGCTAAATAATTTTCTAATATGTTGGGTAATCGTTGAAACTGCGTATCTAAAGTGTTGAGATTATTATACCGACTTCGACAAGTTGGATATTTTCATATGATTTAACTAAAAGGTGTCAATAAATTATTTGTAAAGAAAGAATAAAAATTGCAAAATATATACAGATAATTATATGGAAATTGTTGCCTTTAATTATTATCAGGTAAAACTAGTCGAACTAATAAAACACTTTTTTTAAATACAAAACGATACAATACGATTGTTGTATAACTTTATCTTGTACAAACGAACGTGATTTTTGTAACAAGTAGAATTCATGATTAAGTCAGTCTTGAATAGATACAAGCGACTTTAAAGATAAACGAAAAGTGTCGACTTATCTTGGTTTGAACTTTGTTTTACATCATTATTTTCGTTTATATCTAAGGTATGAAAAAATTTGACTAAAATAGGCATTTTCGGTTATTAATTGTTTTTCAGGTAAATTGTTAAAAGATTCTTGAATTATTTATAAAATTATCTTATAGGAAGTACAGATTATAAATAAATCCTTAAGGAAAGTGAGTATATAACAATACTGATTGATAGTGGCGGTGATAACGGTGTTAAATGTAAACTTAAAAGCTGCCTGATAAAATATCAAGTGAAGAAAATACCATAAATGTGTAGTATACTATTTGAAAGAATAAAAAACGGATGAAATCAATGTTCATTCTAATGTTAGAAATATTTAATATTTTATATATTTAAAAAAAAATTCTTTTTTATTTGTTTAATGAAATAGAGTGAGATAAATAATTTTCCACGCAGAAGTTACGTAAAATTAAAGAATTTAGTAAAGAAATTTTATTATATTTACTTGGAATCGAATAATCTGATCAAATAAATTTATTACTTCGAACGTGAAAGGCATAACTATAATTAGGTAAGTTCGTCAATTTTCTACAGCAGTTGTAATCATCTATAGGATTATAGTCAAGGGTTAAATCTGTTTGTATTCATGAAACATAATACAAGTGTCATTTTTAAGTAATATTACTTTTACAAAAATAACATTTTTATTATTGTCGTTCAATTACTTTTAAATATAACATTTAACATTTTCTATGCAACTATTCTCATTTTATAAAATGGGACCAACAGGATTTATTCTTTTATGATTCCTGATATTGTGTAACGTGTATCTAAATTATGAGAAAATTTCCTGATATGTCGATCGAAATAATTATTGAGTTTTATTTTTATACAATTTAGAAAAATAAATCAAATATCGTAGATGTTAAAGAAATATTCTGCATTTCACATAATGATATAATGTAATATAATGCAGTATGG
>NW_017100137.1:682881-683875 GCF_001263275.1 Habropoda laboriosa | reverse complement strand
ATATTTTATATTTTGTTATAAAAAATTATTTTATAAATTAAATAAGATACGTAAGAAGCATGCAATATTACTATATTTAATAATAAAAACTTGAAAGTAGTTACAACACTGTATACATAGGTCAAAATTGATATACAGTGTGACCCATCTAACGTGATCACCTCAGATTATTCTCTTGTTAGTGGACCGACCGACATTTTTATCGTATTATATAATATGGTTCATAGAGGCTTTTAAGATAATTATAGTGTCGTAAGTATATTGTCTTCGAAGTTTTTAAGGTTGCTTTCAATTTTTGTAGATTAACCTATAATTATTTTACACCCATCTTTTAGCGGATATTGAGACGAGTTCAACAAGCGTCATAAAATATCTTTTTCGTGTAATCTTTCTTCGTCATATCATTCCTTCAGATAAAAAGAATACTTTTTTTTATTATACTCTAATTCGTGTCAATGATCGCTAACTCATAACCAAAAAAGATTGTACGGTTATACATAAAACAATTGAAGATGACTTTGGAAACTTTGAAAAAAATGGACTGATGAACATCCTAAAGGTCTCTTTAAACCATATGCGACACAAAAAGAATTTCGATCGGTCCACAAACAACAGAATAATCTACGGTAATCACATTAGGTGATCTGTATAATACTTACTTACATTAGTAGTTAATCCTATCTGTATGGTATCAACAAAAGCAAAATTGGTGTTTTACTCAGTAAATTACAAATTCGAAAATAATTGGAAATTTAATATTAAATATTAATGTACATTATATTCTGTAAGAATAATATGAATTACTTAACACATTCCTAGAAATAGTTTGTTATTTTGTCCGATACCCGAAGATATATGTATATCTCCAGAGATAAAGTGCAACTATATACATATTTATTTAACTCCCGTTATCTGATAATTCTTAATACCTTTACGTAAAAATTGGCCTCTTTAATAATGGGGAGTAATTACGAACTCATCGTTGATGAGAATG
>NW_017100137.1:680840-682687 GCF_001263275.1 Habropoda laboriosa | reverse complement strand
GGGAAATTTTAACAAAATAATTATTATAATCCATAATTTAAAATACTGGAAATGTAAGTATAATGGTAGAAAGGATACGATTAAAATCATACTTCCTTTTAAGTATTACTAAAAATGAATTTCTAAATGCATTCATCGAATCAAAGGAAAAAGTGAAATCGTATGTACTTACTTATATAGATGATGAGTATATACGTACTACGTGCTTATATGGATGTATGTGTATTTATGCAACAGTTAGTCGTGTTTGCGATGGAGCGACCAGTTTTTTAGTGGTTCAGGCCACTTTTTTTTTAGTTTTACTATATTTTTTATAAAAGTTTTAACCAGATTTACCTACAACCAGTCTTGTCACGAAATATAATTCTATAATTAAAATGATGAGTTTGTTCGTGATGCGAAATTTCTATGGATTAACTCTGTTTATATGGCTCGTATCTATTCTAACCTTATCTAACAGTAATGAAATTAAAACAGATCGTGATACGTTTTTTACACCTGTGTTAAATGCAAGCTTTATCGATGGAGCCTCCAAAATTGAGTCTCAAACTTTATCTTCACTAATTGAATCTGTATCTGAATTTGTTAATTCTTCAAAATCATTGAACGTACGTAATATTTTTATTTGACATTTAATAACCATTTAAATAACTATTTTTGAATTTTTGTTGTACTACTTGACAGATGAGTATTTTTGTTAATATATTTAAATTTTATTACCTAATTAATGTGTTTAAACTTATCATTCATAATAATCTTAAACACTAATAACATTTAAATACATTGTTGAAATATGTGTAAATGTTATTGCAGAAAAATGTTGCTACTCCTTCAGTTGCAGGAGAAGGTGGTCCAATTTCAATTACTTCTACTATTTCTTACTTAACAAATATTGTAGACAATTTAGATATTCAAGCTACTTTATCAAAGGAAGAAAATATTCCATATGTAAAAAGAAGAAAGAATACTTCTAAAATTGTATCAAGAAAAGGGGCAAATGAAATGTTAGATGTAGAAAATGATAATATTTCTTCCATTGAAGTGACACTATCTAATGATACAAAGCCAGTAATTGAATCTTCAACAACAGCAAGTGTTATTCACAGTAGTGAACATATTGATATGAATGCAAATAGTTCAAAATCAAATATTACTGATAAAAATGTATATAATGCTTCAAATGATACTGTAAATACTACCTTAAATTCTACAAATGTATCACAAAAATTACCAACAAATGTTCCTGCAACAGCATCAGTGATTCAGGAACATAAACCTAAACCAACTGCAACAGTAATAGATGAACCTAATAGCGATAAACAAGCATTTATACCACATATTAAAGGTTCACGCTTAGGAATGCCAAAGAAAATTGATTATGTTTTACCAGTTATTGTTACTCTTATAGCTTTGCCGGTATTAGGTGCTATCATTTTCATGGTTTATAAACAAGGTAGAGATTGTTGGGATAAAAGACACTACAAACGAATGGATTTTCTTATTGATGGAATGTACAATGATTAATATTTACAAACCTAACATCATTTAGAAAGTCAGATCATAATGCTACTTTCATATATGCAATATATACACACAACAACCTAAACATTACTCTGCCATTGTAGCTGCAATGAATATATATTATACCATTTACATGAACAATTATAAATTTTTTGTTTTACTGTAATTTGATGTATATGATATTTCTGTCATGCTATTGCCTTGATATGAGATTTGTTATAGTATACATATATGTTATTATCATTTATATAAAATTTGAACACTTTTATATTTGTAATTTTAGATAAATGGTGCATAGGAAAGACAATATGGAAATAAGAGCAAAT
>NW_017100137.1:672447-680732 GCF_001263275.1 Habropoda laboriosa | reverse complement strand
AAATGTGCTAAGAATTTTAATTATGAGAATAATAACGTTAAAGTGATTTATGATTTAATGTTTTTATTTTAATGGGAATTTGTTCATACTAATATTTCCATATGATTTCCTTCTCACTAAAATTTTATTATATTTTTCAAATTTAATAATATGCATTTTACATTAATTTACAAATTGTAAAATAGTATCTAGCCCACCAAAGAAGTATTTGATTTGTATAATTTGATGTTTGCAACTACATGTAATAATTATTTTATATTATTACCTTTTTATTTGCATTCTTCAAAAGGTTTGTTTGTGTAAAATAATAATTATTGCCATAAAGAAAATGTGAAGTGGGCATTGATTGTCCATTTATAAAATTATTATACTATAGTAAATATGAGCAATGATTTGTGCAATTACTTTATCTAATAAGGTTTCTGCAATTGTTATTAGTGATGATGAAATTTTATGAACTTTCTTGTTTGTTTAATGTTCATAAAATTTATACATTATCTAAATGTAATAAAGCAATAACTATTTTTATATATGTATGTAAAAAAATCATTCATATTCTTATAAAATATAAATACTCGTAATTGAAGATTTTTTATTATTTTCCATGTTACACATTTATAATAAAGTAGGAAAATGCAGAGTAGTTTGATTTTTAACTTTTATTAGTAAGCTTTTTATGTAGGTACATAAAATCATTAATGTAGCATTGTATGTAGATTACAAAGTTTATACCGATAAATAATTAGAACAGAGCCGCTCAGGCAGACGTTTTACGAGTAAGGGCGCTTTCCGTTGCTCCGAGCAAAATTGTGAGCAAAGGCTGAAGCAAGTGATGTTGACAGTTGTGAATGGAGTGGGGAACAACGGTAGTGGTGGGTGTGTAGGCTCGTAGATAGGCATGTGCTGGTATGTTCGTGAATCGTTACTTTTTAAGTAACCATTAATTACTTTTATGAGCACGTATGGTCACTACTGTTTTTTCAGGCCGGATGATCATTACTATATTCATACAATGCCCCATCACAGGATCGTTGCTCGAGTTGGCGTGGCTTACTGCTTGAATATCGCTCCGTGCTCGAGTTTGTCTAACCACTTAATACAGAGCAATTTCGAGATCAGCTCTGAATTAGAATAATGTAGCCATGTCGTATAGTAATTACCGATAAATGACAGGATATCAGTTTGCTTTTACGAATTTGATACATAATTCTAATACTTTTCTTTGGACACGTTTGTCTTACATAAAAAATCTTTTTTGTACATAAAAAAGATGGAGGAAGTTTCAATTCCATGATTTGATCTGCGTGTCTTTGTTGTATGAGTAAGTTTGATTAAAGAAAAACGTGATTACTGATGTTAATGTCTCTAATAGTTTTAAATAGTTTGATTTAATTTATTTTGCAAATTTAAAGGTTTTAAAGTGCATAACTTTGAATGGCTTATAACAATCTAGGGTAATTATTCTTTTCGCTATAATACTACAATCGTAATTTCACCTTAGATTAAGTTTATATTAAGTCATTGCTTTCATTATTGAATTAAATATAAAAATAGTAATTGTCACAAATAGTTTCATCTTAATGTTGTAATTTCAATACAAATATAATTTGTCAGGTAGATGTTTCTAGAATATTGCTATGTCATGTAATTATAACAAGGTAATATTCATACTGAAATACTTGATATAATTCTAAATTTTCCAACAGTGTATTTATATCGTCAAAAAGATATTCTAACGATCTAAAATTCGTCCATTAAAGTTACGGTAAAATTCTTATAATATTTCAGGGACCATTTTTGTAGCTTTGGATTAAAAAACAAGAACGTAGAGATGTAAGAAGGTACAATATTCCATTGTAAGTTTAGAAGAAGTATGTTCTTATATCTGAAAGTATTTGTTAAAAATATTCTCACAAAATTACATTTGACATATTTTCGTATAAAAAACTTGTACAAACAACGAATAGGTTGTTTAATAATAATATTACAATCATACCATTGTAGTGTTCATAAAAACTGAAAATGCTCTTAAGATGAAAATAATTAAAAGTATGCAGTTTCTATACAAGAAAAGCGCACTTGATTGACGAGCCACTAACCATTGGAAAATATCAGCTTTTACTGTATTTAGCTGATTAAATTTAGTTGGTTGACTGTCTTTGATCAATATTAATAAAAAGAAAAAAAAAGAAAATACTTCATATCTCGAAGTATGTATATCTTACATCGTGTTTTCATATTGAACATATTACCGTACTAAATTTTCATATGTAATTATGATGTTCAATAAAATTAATCTATTTAGATTTATACTTTACTTCATCTGGGAAAGCTTCCCTTGGGGGTACCAAGCTAAGCATTATTACATGACGCTGATAAGCTCTGGAGTTACGAAATTGCGTATCTGTGCCGTGAATGCGATCCAACACTCCTAAGACGCCAAAACATTGGTTGAATCTGAAATAATGTAATACTTAATATTTATTATTAAATAACAAAGTATAATTTTAATTTCAACTTGGCATTTATAATTTCGATAGAAAAGATACGTATATAAATGATTTTGTTATAATCTACTTAGAATAGTTTTGTTTTCTTAATTTTATCAATGCTAAAAAATTACTTACTTTAAGTGATGAAAATCGTGAGCTTCTGGAGATGGAAAGAATGGTAAATGGTAACCAGAGTGAGCATTTAATGTAGAAAGAATAGCAAGCGAAAACCAAAGCCAAGCAGTAGCCACGTGAGAACTTATGATGAATACTCCCAAAAATGGTGGCAACAAATTTGAACCAATGTGTTCTAAGGGATGACAATATAGTGATGTTACAGCTATGGGGGCCGTCCACTCGTGGTGCTGTTTATGTATATATTTATACAGATAGCGGCTATGCAGAAATCTGTAATATAATTTTACTTTTACTTAGGTTTGTTTATAATAATAAAGTCATATAAAACGCTGCATAAAATAACAATATAAAGCTATTACAGTTACTAAAATGTAATTTCACCAAACAAGTAAAGATATTACTGTATTAATTCTTTTTAGATATTAAAAAAAAATGTAATTACTGCATTAATACTCCAATTATTTAAAAAAATATTAATAATAACATATCTTAATTTATAAATGAATTTATCATTAAAAATATGTTTTTTACCTAAATACGAATGATCTAATGTAAACTTTTTAAGGCTTGCACACTTAATTTTGTCAATTCAAGGCATACACCTTTTCGCATGATTTATTTTATAGATTAAAGTAGGCCATCTAGCATAATCTATATTCGCTAACAGTAAAGCATTTTCTAATGACGCTTTATAAACAATTTAAGGATAAAATTAGTGGAAGGATTGGACAGAATAAAAAATGTTGGTACCTGTGCGAGTAATAAAATCCAATTTCCTCGCACAATATGTGAATAGCGATTTCAACGAGCACCCAATGGAAGGTCGGCAATTCGCGTACAGGGGGATAACCGCGCCATTCCATAAGGAGATAACTGACGTACGCCAGAGGAAATCCAATAAAGGTTTGATTGAATAGTACTTGAGCGATTACTTTGAGCAATTCCCTCTTGTCGACCGGTTCATTCGTGCCCGGCTGTATTTTGTATTTCCGCAAAGCAGCTGGCCAATTAGTTAGGTCTAGAATCGTGTATATACCGCCAAAGAACCAGTACACGAAAAATGTCAGCCCCAACGAACCTGTAGTATATTAATGCAATCTGTAATTTTTCCGTTTGTTTAAGAAATCGTCAAATGTATACATATACATATCAATAAATGTATAGATTGTTTCAAGATATGTGTCGTTTGAAATAATAGTAAATAATTCTATCTTTCAGAATAAAAATAATGATTTTAAGGTCATATAAAAGAACCTATCCCTTTTTTCAAATAGAATATTATAACGAAATATTATATTTTTATAATAGAATATATCATTCTTTTACAAACATTCGAAAACAACTAGATATTAACAATATCATGTGCCAAGTTGTTTTAAAAAATATTTAAGATAATTTCGTAAATGTAAATAAATAAAGAATAGTTATCGTATTCGTATCAAAATTATTTGCTTTGTTAAAATTGGTTGTTTTACATGATAGTTCCAACGACTTCTATAACGCATAATAGCAGATAATCAGATCTCGAGCCGTCTTATTTTAAACGGCGCTTATCTTGGAACATCCTGTATACTCTTTATGCTTTGTCCTGGTGTACCATAAACCCAAAGCGTGAAGGGATTGTCTCCTACTTTGTCTAAAATCTTGTCCCATTGTGCTTGCCAGAAATCACCAGAGGCTCCCCAAAATCTCTGCAAATGCCTAAACATCAAAAAGATTATGATAGACAAAATAATTACAATGAATATAAACTGGATCAAAAATCTGGAATCACCAGATATTTTAATTTAAAAAATACAATGCAAAAGTTTTTTGAAAAAGGGAAATATTAGCAGTCTTAGATTTACTTAAAGAATTTTAAAAATAAATAATTCTGGAACAAATTAACATAATCAAACAGGTGTTCCTAAACTTTTTGCCAGCAGTATGCATACGTACTTATGTACGTTAATAAATTTTTTTCTCTATTCCATGAAACCGCGAAAATAGAAAATTCATATTTGTATACTTTATCTGTTAAAATTTACCATGTTAGTGAGTTGCGGAACGCAGCGAATCCGATCACTATGGTTCCAATGACAAATAGAACGCTCCTTAAACTCGAAAGCAAAGTCGGTGGCGTTTGATTCTTGCAACCATCGCCGGTCACAGGCGCCGCTAAAAACAAAAAACAGTTATTGGTATTTTAATCGTAACAGTTTTTATAAATTAATTATAACCAATATCTTTATAACCAATTAATTTGAGCAATGTATATAGTATTATACAATTTATCATGATGTCAGTACAATTCTTCGAATCTTTATTTATAAGTAAATTATTGCGCCTGATATTTTATAATTTTAAAAACTTATCGACAATAATATTGAATAAAAAATAAAAATAAAAAAAATGTTATCATTCAATAAGATAACAATTATAGTTATTAAGAAATTTGTTACTTATCACGTCTAGTAAACTAATCACATAAACTTATTGATAATGATGCTAGTGATTATTGGAAATGATGAATTCGTTCTGTTTGTTATTTATCACGTTTTCAAAGAATAGGATAGGAATAAATTTAGCTACTATTGACGGTGGAGGGCAACGAAAATGAAACGGGAAAAACGGCGGTTTGCACAACAGAACGTTAAACAATATAACCCGGATCCGATCGACAATTCAGTGAACAGCCACTCTATACAGCCACTAAAATTGCAGTTTTTAACGTGTTCGTGGCCAAGTTGTGAAAAACAGCCATAGGCCATGTTCAATTTCTTGCATACTGCGCATTCTTGTAAGCATCTTTTTTTTAAGAACGCAGTGATTCCTACACAGACGTATCACGTATCAAAACCACTGCATTCAAATTAAATTTAGTAAACATTACAAGATTTTTATTTTATAAACATATGTTTGTGCAAAATCATTATTCATATTTTTTTTACTGCCTTCTCTTCATTTTATTATTTTATATCATTACTTTGTAAATTCGAAAGTTAATGCAAATTGAAGTATGTTACTTTTCTCTGTTAACAATTACCCGATAAAGCATTACCCGTGGCGTAATGTTATTGAAAAGATAGTATTATTTAATGTTTCTCTAGTACTATGAGATATAAGGAATTGAAGTTATTTATTCTTCAGCAAGTTACGAGGAAATGAAAAAAAAAAAATATGAACAAATATACGATAAGTTAAAAGAGGTCGATAGAAACTTGAGAACATCGTTGGGTACACGTGCACTGAACTAACAATAAGAATTCCTATAGTAAATCTCTGTGTTGAAAGTATCCCGCCTGATGTTGTATCAACGAATAGTATTAATGTTAAGCCAACTAGGAACTTGTTTGAAAGTATCAACTTGTACAGGGCGACCTAACCAAATCAGTACAAACCATATCGTAACGTAGTTATGAATCGATTAAAGTGTGCCTTAATATACAGGGTGACCCAATTAAATTTACAAACATGGAATAAATTTGTATTCCCTTTAAAAGTATAATTATAGGTACAGAAATTGCAATTCTTCGTGATTAAATATTTCGAAAATACAAAATAACTTTTTTTTTTCAAAAAAATTGAATTTTGAAAATATGTCGTTGTCACATTTTTAACTTGTCTTTCTATGAAGAATCACATTCTGCTCACTAGTATGAAATTTCATAGAACATCCTGTATACGCACTTTACAATTATTTTAAAAACATTTTGTTTTATTTTGAGGTTACATGAATTTTTAGGTTAAGTTACATGACTTTATTGGAAAATGCGGTAATGAGATAAGGGAACTTAACCGAACCTTGATATGAATACCACTTGATAGGCTATTGTAAACATTATATTATTCGTTTGCCATATTTCTGCTTCAATCTTTCTCCTTGACATTTAATATTCCTTTGAATCCTCTTTAACGCTCTTTCATCCGAATTTTATAACTTAATTTCTTTCACAAAGTACGTTTATCGCACAATTTAAATTATTGTTTTAAATACATTTATATTGTTTATTCTAAGATTGTTAATTGATTCGTAAAAGTGTCATGATCCAGTTTTATCAATTACAAAATAGTTGCAAACTTTCACGTTCGTTGTGAAACTTTATTTCGAAAATTAAAAACATTTTAAAACATCCGTATTTGCAAATTCCAAGGGTTATGAAACATGATATCCGAAGTAAATGTATAGAAAGTTAACTTTTTATAAATTTAATTTGTGTAGATTTTCTGTACATGTACATTTCACTATCTCGACTTAATTGAACAATCTGTATGCAAAAGACACGGCTATGATATACATCTCATTGCTTCGATTTTTGAATAATCTAACTGCGCTATTTTGACAGTTCGAGATAATTAAAAAGTGCGTTCGATGCATTTCTGAAAATAATTTCGTACAAATTGATATGGGTAATGTTTTCAAGGCGCGCGAAAACGCAATTCCTGCTATAACACATGATGGTGAAAGTTTCACGAGCTCTGAAAACGTAATGAAGTTTCATTCTCAGCAAATATTTTGAAGAATTTATTTTTAACGCTGTCGATAATATCGACGTACACGTGCACAGATTTGTACAGTTTAGTTGTAACTTATTACAATTACTCGTAAAAATTGTTATATTTGTTCAGTTTTTTTTCAATATTGGTATCGTTATCGCTTTAATTATTTACTATTTTCTGACACAATATAATGGAAAATGTCCATAACGTCTGTTTCAAACATTTTATTAATCTCGTGATACTGCTTACAGTCATATTAAACATGAAAAAATATTTAAGAAACGTCTTGTTATAATGTAAAAAAGTGCTCCTAAAAATAAGGAAATTTTAAACGTTTCAATTTCGTGATCGTCAAACTTTTCAACGTGAGATTATTAATAGAGCAAACTTAAATATTCATAATATCAAAAGTAAGAAGAAATCGCGATAAGTGCTATTACACGTAACTCTTTATGTCTACGATGCATACTCAATAATATTTATCGCGATTTAAAACGTTTGCATCAATGGTTTTTAGCGACGATATGTTTTCTTCTTATGTAAACATATGTTAAATTATGTATATATTTATAAAAACGTCAACGACGCTCATAAATGTTATACATAGTAGTGATAAATTTTAATAAAATAGCTTCAGTGGCAACGAGTCATGAAGTAATGAAATAATGAAAGTAAAGGTAAATAACTTAAGGTAAAGTTAAATAAAATAATTAATTTCACATTTACAAATATAAGAAAATAAGCCGAATTTGGAAAGTAGATGAAAAATACTGCATGTTCAATATGGTAATATTAAAAAAGAAAAAGTTGTAATTTGCATATTGAAACTTTTAAAGTAATAAATATCTTATGGCGGAATCTTCTCGTTTTTATTAGATAGGATGTTGAAGTTAATTAACACCGTGGAAACATACAATTAATTGACCAGCAGAGCTGGTAAACAATGTATCAAAATTGTTTTAATAACCACACACACAAAGGCAAATTATTTCATGTGTACTTTTTTAATTAACAAGTTTATATCATCGTCGACACATAGTATTGTGTAATATCGAGTATCTTCTGAGTTCAATATGCCAGTAATAGCTACATGACCCCGGTCAATAAATATTTTTATATTTCATAATTAACTTTATTTACGTTTATAATAGTAATACGAAAAAGATGAGAAATAGG
>NW_017100137.1:661235-672411 GCF_001263275.1 Habropoda laboriosa | reverse complement strand
AATATAGAGACCGTTTAAAATTATTATAAAAATATTTCATTTTGAGCTACATATTAGTGCATACAAATAATACTACACAACGCCACTACTGATGGAGGTTAAAGTCTCACTATCTCACTTTCCCTCTATTTCTTCTGTCATGTACAGAATCATTTAGCAAACCTTATAACCAATAAATATATACATATAAGTTTCATTCAATACGAATTTCCAATAAACTGAATCAACCACGTTAATGTACTACTAGATTATTCAGCACTACTATATTGATAACTTTAACTGATATTTTCAATTGATTTTATCTTTCAATCATATAAACATCAATTAAAATATTAATTATTTCACAGATACTACTCTCTCAATGAAAAATTAATTTTGTAACCCATTAATTTTTTCTTGCATTCTACTCATTATGAATTGCGCAGATGCAAATTCTCCATGTTCAAAATATTCATAAATGGCGGGCAAATCAGATCTTTTATATCTCAGAAAAATAAAAATGATAAAGAACCACAAACCATAAGTCACTGTCAAAAACAACCGCTTTATCAAAAAACAAAAATTAAGAGCTACACACTGTTAAAAGACAAACTTTTTACAACATTCTTACACAGGCAAAAATTTATTTGTCAAAAATAATTTATTTTTACGACAAATCGGATACACACGCAACAATATTCTTACGCTGGTAAGAATTCTTCCAATCGCAACTTTATCCCATGGTAAAGTTCATGAAAATATAAACTGCCCTTAATACTATGTTACATGCGTTAACTCTAGGTTTCCTTGCAACAAAGCGCGTTCACACACGATCGAGGATCTCACACGCGGCATGTATCACAAAATGCGGATTTCGAGAGAGAAGGGTTCCAGAAAGCGAGGTACACTCGACTCACGTTTCTAGGCGTGTTTTCGCCTTTGTCTCCGGTATACCTTTTCGTCGAAACAGCGTTTCGAGTAGCGGCATCACGAAACTGGTACCCGTAGGTCTACAAGACGTGCACTTTTCCGTTTCACGCTCGTTCGACATCGCGTATGGTATCGCGTCGTCGAATGATACACAATGGCCGGGCCTGTGTTGTTTCGTTCTCCACTATGCTTCAGACAATACATAATCGCCCCTCCACTACGCTCCTTTTTGTTCGCG
The DNA here is from genome assembly GCF_001263275.1 of Habropoda laboriosa. NCBI lineage: Eukaryota > Metazoa > Arthropoda > Insecta > Hymenoptera > Apidae > Habropoda > Habropoda laboriosa. Next base: position 671,264 of record NW_017100137.1, on the reverse strand, counting down.
TCACTTAATTTTTTGCCAGTCGATACAAACATTAGGTCGCCGCGAAAGGCGTTGCCCCCTTGTAAACAGAACGACATTCGATATTCGGCCATGTTTTCTTATGCTTTCGAGAGATCGAACTTCGATCGCTGGTGTTATCGAATAATTTGATCCTTCCAAGGTATAGTAAAACGGTAAAAACTGTTTGCAGATAAAGATTTAACGTTCAGTGTAATCGTTTAATTTTTATTTGATAGAACTATGGAAAAAAAAATGTTCATCGTTATCCTTACCCCATGAATCACGCGCATTATACTGTTACGTATCCTCTACACTACCTACCTGAACTATACCTTCTATTGCATCCACTCGTAGCTTTTGAAACTTTTAAAACTCCTGACATTTTATTCCACAAGAGATTATAATTTCGGAAATTACATTTATTGTATAAAACTGTATGCCGAAGAAACATATGAGTTTTTGCAAAAGCTTGCCAGGCTATTAATTTCGTGTAATATATCTATTACAGTGTCTTGTATTTATTAGGGCTTAAAACACTTAAAACACTTTCAAAATAGCTTTAAAACTTTTAAAGAGCAAAGATATTTTTCCTTCGACGGTACTTGTTTATGTAATTGTTTCGGAATATATTTGTAGATGAACCATCATTGTTAAATGAACACGTAGGTTTAAAACGTTTTTGTTTCATCTTTTTTTTAAAGATCGCTTAATTCATGCAGCGAAGTTTGTAAAGTTGATTTTTAATGCTTGCTTGGTCAAAAGAGTGAATATTTGTCAATTGCAAACAAAAGACTTTTAAGCAGCAATTAAACGAAATGAAAAATATGACACTGCAAATTTAGAATAATTGTAACATTGCATTATTGATCTAATGTGCTAGACATACGATTACGAGATGTTTTTATAACATTCAATTTATTACTTGTTCTACCTACATGCACGCTATTCCTCTTACAATACATTAAAACGTGACATTGACATTGATGATAATATATCCCCGACCTCTGCACTATCCTCTTTATTATCTGACGCTTTCCATGTAGAATCGTACTAGTTCTACACGAACGGATCTGATTGCAGTATCTTTCGCTTTTACACACTATGCTAATGTTTAACTTCCTTATACGCGAGCTAAGTAAAAGTATTTCTTTATCAGTCTAATTCCAACATTTTCGTCAAATACTAAAATATTAAAAACCTTTCATTCTCATACATCCAATTGTAATAACACTGTTCGTCGAATTGCGAAGTGTATATTGGTAATGTATGTATGTAAACGAATATAAGTAAAATACAGAAAAAGAGAAATCAATTTTTTTATGAAAAATATTATTTAAGAATCTTTTAATGATTCTTATTAATATGAATTTTATATTGTTTAAACATTCAATTATTCGTCGAATTCATTTGAATAATTAGTATAATAACGAAAAATAATCGAACAAGTTTTTATAACGTATGACTTGTTTAACCTTCCTATTACGTCATCTAGTGAGCCTTTTGTTTGATCAACATGTGCCCGATTATCACTAAAGTGCTCGAAAGGTTCATCTTTCGTTTCAATAGAAATTTGTAACTAATCAATCATTAATATTTACTTGCAGATGTTAAATAAACTTGTATGAATTTTTTTATTGCGCTTCATTAATAAATATGTTCTTTAAATGTATTAAACAAAATTCTGTTCCAAAGAATTATTTCTGTACCATTTTTTCTCACGAAAACAAAGGAATGATCTTGTGTTTTAACTACTTGTGCAAACATAAAACTCTGTAAACGGGTTAAAGGCTTAGGTAAGTTATGTTAGAAGGAGCATGTAATCCAAATGCTAAGTATATAAACAGCTTCCTTAAATGTCGAGCGAAATTAAAGGTGAAGTGTAACGTTGAAGCATCAGCAAGTCAAATTGAATACCATTCATAAATAACTGCATAATTCGTATGATACATTAAAATATTGTATGACATATAATAAAAAAGGAAATTATTTTTTTCGTCTATTGAATTCGTTAATTGCAATTCGCACGAATAAGAAATTCATACTTCAGAAGGAAAATAAACGGTGAACTTTATTTTTGGGATTCCTAATAAAATACGAAAAAAAAAAAAACGGAATATTTTCTTCTCATTTTTTCTAGGAGATATAACAACGTAAACGGAAAAAAAACAACGTACAGTTTTTTAAAAACACGCAAAGGGACTTTGAACTGACCATGAAACTTGAATTTTGTTCCTTTACGCTATCATATTTTCACATCTATATGGACATCTTGTATTTCACTAAAGTCGTTTTCAACCTAGAAATTCTATTTATTATATGACTTGATTCGAAAATTGAATCGCACGTGATAGTTTAATCCGATTAAGGTCAAACATTGCCCTCGCATAATTTACCCTATTATGCTCGCATTTATATCCAAACGGTACGATTATAATTTTATTCTATTCATATTGGTGCAATAATCTGTTGGACAATATGGATTATGAATACTACTTTTATCTGGAACGCTAGTTCGATTTACAAAGCATTACGTCTACCTTGCATACAATCACGAGATGTATATCGTGTAATTTAAATGTAATTAATTGAAACAGTGCAGAGGAAAATTCAATGCAGAACAATGCATCCAATGTTTATTTTGTTCATGCCATCTCTATACGATTTATTATTATCATTGTTCATCCTTAATTTTTTCGTGAACGTATTCGACTTGTATCAAAAAGACACCTTTGACATTTTTGAATTTGCCATAAATTTGAAAGTAATTTAATTACAGACATTAATTATTATTTATATCAATAGAGTATTTTTAATTTTAGAATCATAACAACAGTTGGTGAAAATAATTTCAAGTACTCAAAGTTTATAATTTGTAATTTGATAGTATTTTATGCATTGCATTTTTTCCAATAAAAAAGAGTCAGGATACGTATTACCACTACACGGAAGCTTATGAACAGAAACGAAATGTACTCCTATCGTATTGCACGACGTGATAAATGGGGTCATATTAATGTCTCGATGAAAACACAAATTTCGTTATTGATTAAATTCATACCGTTCATCTTGTGTCTCTGATCGTTGTTCTAAGCAGGTCGGTAAAACAGAAATGATCTCAATTAATTATTATTACAATTACATAAATCACGTTTATCTAATAGAATAAACAATGAATAAACGCGCTCGATCAATTAACACGCGTTTATTTATTACACATCTACGCTTACAGCTTCCTTCCCTCCAAAAATGTACGCCAATGGTCGAATGCCCGTCAAAGTACATATACATATGTACGTATCGACGCCACATTCAAATTTATAGAATAAGTTGAAAGATGTAACAAAGGGAAAGGAATGTGATTGAGTGGCGATGAACAGCGTAGTAAACGAAAACACGGTTCAACGAATTGCAGTTTTGCTCGTGGTAACTGTCATACTGGACCGTCTTCGGTTCTCTCGAATCGTTCGGACGTGTTTTATTCGATTGTCAACAGAAAGGAAACGAAATGCTTATCCTACCTTTGTACTGGTTCTGCACATCCATCATGGTTGACTATGGTACCGTTTACGAAAACAACCACGTAAATTTTGGTGCTTGGAGTCAATGGATTGCATTTGCCATAGAACACACGATAGTCGATAAACGCAGACCGTTGATACTGGCAAATGCGCCGTAGCACCAAGCGCGTACCTCACAGCTCGAATATACATATATATATATGTATACGTATGTACATACACTTTCATGTGTACTATACATCTATATGTATACATATATATACCTATATATCTATATAATAAACGATGTTCTATAGCGTACAATGCAGTCTATATATACTCTTGTGTATTCACCTTTTCGCATTAGGTTAGGATTATATATTTTCTCTTTTTCATTAAAAGTATTATGAGAGATGTGATAAAAAAGAAACAAACTTCATTGCAAAATGACATTTCCATTCGAAATAATAGAAAATAATTAAATGTTTTAAAAATGTATTATGCAAAAGAACCGGTTTTATTATGAGTATACAGTAGGTTGTTGGACTGTCTTCTGTCACATACGACTCAGCTGTTACCACCTGTTGTGTTGCAATGTATATTGAAACGTACGCGGCTGGCTACAATGAGATTATTCTTCTTTATAATTCTTCTTTTTATAATTCTTTATTTCCAATGTGTAATAATCTAATTATTGAATATTGACTGGTGATTTGTAAAAGTGAAGAAGTTAAAAATAATTAACATAGATATAAAGATTTACACATTTACAAATTAGGTTTAATTACTAATAGCCAGCTAATAAAAAGTAAAAAATCATTGCATCCACAATGCAATTTCAATAGGTGATTTATTAGATATGTACTTACCATCTTTTGCATACCTTTGAAACTTTGCCTTGAATTTTAAATAAGAAATTGTTTATGAAAAAATTTTATGTTTAGTCGTAAATCTTTTTAATTATTGCATGTTTGTACTTCAAGTAATTTTATCTATTAGATACGAATAAAATTTAAAATAGAAAAATTAAAAAATTAAAGTACTTTACTAATATTAGAATGAAAATTATAATAAATGTGAAAAAAATATGAGAAAGCATACTATGTTGAATTATACATCCTATTTTAAATCTCTGCTGTAAACTATTTGAGAGTAACAAAAATATCCGTGATGTGGCAGCACATATGTGCTTAGAATGTCCAACTGTTTCCGGCTAAAAAGGGAGTGATGTAGACTTTACATTTTGAAGTGTAGTATTACAATTTGCATAGTACTCGTATGTAATTATTAGTAGAATTGTTGTAAATATTGTAAAGATAACTAGACATGTATATATTCAATTCTAATTGCACACAGATGTAAGTGGTAAAAGCACCGTAACAAAATATGTGCACGAATAGTGACGTGTTTCCATCTTGACAATTTCAGCAATATAAATAAAGGTAAATAAAATTTTCAAAATATCGTGTTTTTTTAAAAACATTCATATACATTTTGTATATATATAGAAGTCGGTTGGATCGTATGTACTATTCATTTTTCAATATTAACAATTATTATAGTATATTTTTTTTTCATGTCATGAATTACGTCACTTCGTAATACATTTAAAGTTGTCTCCTAATTTTACTTGTTACTTTTTATATTGATTTCATGTTTTATATTTCAAATCTAGTGTGTATTTTTGATTAAAAATGTTTTGAGGTTAACTTCATCTTATCATTGGACAGCCATATGTATCATGTTATCGTAAGTCCACCTGTTTAAATCTCTTAATGTAGTTTTTGTTTAACAATTTTGTAATATATATGAATTATATGAATATCTGTGTGTATTATATACACTTATTGTAATATTTTTAACTTTGTCACATAAATATACAAATACTTACAAATAAAGTGTCAGAAAACATTTAAAGGTATTAAACATTCAAGGGTTAAATTAAATATGAATTTATTTTATGTTAAAATTAATCCATACTACAGATACAAAATCGTTAATGAAAAGAATATATGTGAAATGATTATAACATTTACTTTTTCTTTATTTGATTCTTTATATAAGATGTCATTGAAAAAGTTCCTACTTAAATGTTATGTTGTAAGCATTAAATATGCCACAAGGTAACTGATGTGTATCCCAACATTCAATATCTATACACAGAGATAATACAATTAGTTTACTTTAGTCAAGCTTTCATCCAATTAGTCTATGAAAATGAGAGCAGTGGGTGACACACTGTCTGACCACTTTATAGAAACTTTCACTGCCATTGACTTCATAATTTCCCACCTAGAAGAGTTTAAATCTGTCTTGCATAAATTATAATGAAGTGGTTTCTATTGTTGTTAATTCTACAGTTCATAATGTGGAGTGCATCAGAAGAACCTCCAGGAACAATGGAAGGGGAGGCATCGGAATCTATGGTGCATGCAAAAGAAAAATGTGAACAAAATAAAAACCAATTGGAATCTCTTAAAGAAATTATGTTGAAAAATAAACAAAGTTTAAAGAAGAAAGAAGAAGAAGTTCAGGTAATGAATATTGATTTGTAAAAATTCAGTGAAAAGATTTGAGTGTTTCATTTAAATTTCAAATTACATTCAGGAATATGCAAGGAGACTTTCCAATATTAAAAATAGAGCTATGTCGTCACGTCGAAGTAAAGAAGGAAATTTGCCTTGTAAAGATATAACACATACATCTGAGACAACTGTAGCAGACACATCTGAAGAAACAGTTGATGATATTAGTCAAGCAAAAACTGCAAAAGCAAAGTCTACTTTACTCCAAAAGAAGTTGGCAGAGAATAGAAAGGCTTTCGAACAGCGTAACAAAGAAATAAGTGAAACTAAACGAGCAGTTGAAGAAAAAGTAGAAGCTATTAGGCAACAATTAGAAGAAAAAGAAGCAACAATTGGTTTTCAAAAAGATCAGCTCCTTGTTACATCTATTAAGCCTGTCATGATTACTTCTGATGTTAGTAAATAACTTGTACAATTTTTTATTGACATATTTTTTATTAAGTTATTTAAAATTATGTTTAATATTTTAATTACAGGTCATGGCACCAAGGCAAATTGAGGATATACAAGAGAAAGAAAATAAAATTGCTGCACTTAGTAGTAAAATTTTAGAACTTGAAGCCACTATTATAGATCTTCAGGAAAACTTGAAAGAAAAAGATTCTGTTATTGAATCTAAAACAAAGGCAGTTACTTTAATGTCTGCAGATCTGTCAAAAAAGGGTAAAACGACGTTGGACACTCTCGAAGATACGAAAGACGAAATGCGAACGATGCAGGAGCATTTTGTACTTTTAGAGACTTCATTGAAACATAAAAATGAAAGTCTCTTATCACAATTGCAAGAAAGAGATACTAAAATAGGAGAATTAGAAGATTCTATTGATCGGTAATTTTATAAGAAAAAATATTTTTTTCAATTATCTATTTGTAGTTGATTAAATACATTCATTGTTTATTTTTATTTAGATTCGAGAAGCAAGTTAATGAGCAAAAATTGGCCGAATCAGCAAGTGCCGATTTTTCTCGTTCCACGATGGATAATTTAATGGAAACAAAAGAAGCCATGAAATCAATGCAAGAAAATTTCGTACTTATAGAATCTTCACTAAAAGCGAAAAATGACAATTTGCTTCAACAATTACAAAATTATGAATTAAAATTAGCAGAAGCTAATGAACGAGTATTTAAACTCGAATCTGGTTTTGGAATAGAAAGGGATCCAACTGTTGAGGATTTGCAGTTCAAGTTAGAAAAATTAGAAGATAGTAATAAGCAATTACAAGATGAGAGATTTCAGTTACAAAAAAATCTTGCCGAATTACAAGCTGAACTTATAATCATATCTGCGCATGGTAATGGAGGTATGATAGAAAAAGATAATAGAATATTTGAACTTGAAAATTTGATAGAAGAGCTAAAACAATCCAATAAGCTTCTTGAAGAAGAATCTAAAGCAGAATTACAAAAGCAAGTAGCAGATTTAACTTTGAAAAATGAAGAATATTTAAATAAAATAACTGATCTTGAAAATTCGGTACATGAGCTTGAAGAACAGAAAAATGATATTGCTACACGATTGATGGAAGAAAGTACTGGTAAAGAGAATGAAAATGTGGCGAAACTTATTAAAGAATTGGAAGCCTTAAATAAAAGCATGATAAAAATGAAAGCACAACATAAGAGTAAAGTAAAAAGTTTGCAAAAGCAATTGGATAACTTTAAAAAGGTAAAACGTTATGGTTTATTTTTCACGGTTACAATAAATATTCAATTTAGCCAGTATAACATTAAAAATTTATCAATCTTGAACTCTTAATTTTAAAATTAATTTCTCATGTTAATAATATAAAGAATTACTATTGTATAATATTACTACTACTACTACTACTACTAGTATTACTACTACTATTGATAATACTAATACTAATAATAATAATAATAATAATAACAACAACAATGGAATTTATCTATATGTGATTTCATAATTTAGGTGTCTGATACAAACGCGGAACTTGTCAGGTTGGGGAATCAAGTGGCATTATTAGAGGAGGAGAAAGGTAACCTTCAGCTGAGTCTGGTAGACTTTGACGAGCTTAAAGGTAGGAACCAGGACAGAAATTCTGTCATCGCTGTTTCCATCGTTCTAGTTTCGTTACCAATTGTACGTGCAATGCATTGTCCGTTTATATTATTCTCAAAATAAATATCCACAGCCCTGTTTTCCTTGCTGCGGAGAAATTCCAATATCTATGTACATACATCTATATATGTATTTGATAATACATATGAAAAATTTCTATTATCCTTTTTGATAATTAATTTTGTATAAAATAGAATAAATTGTTAATATTTTTTTTTTATTCTTATTGCTTTCTCCATGAGTGCAATATTGATATTGAGACAATTAGAATTATGTTAATGTCTGGTGATGGAATCCTATTATATGATTAGTTAGATACGTATACTAAATTATAAAGATATTTATTCAAAATACTAATCAAGTATATTATATCAAATACTTTTTACTATTTTGATATAACATGGTACCTACTTTACTTGTCAAAGTTTGCTACAGTCTGATTCATAGAAGTAGATTTATTTGTTAAAATATGTTTGTTTTATATCATTTGTATACAATTTTTAGCATAGCTGCCTTACTTGCATGAAGAATTAGAAAAAAAAAAAGAAATACTATTATTTGTAGCATATTATTGTACTTTATGTACAACATTGATATTATATTAAATAATTATCTGATATGATTTAAAATATAATTAATTGCTTCAATATATTAACAAATAAATACATGATCATGCGATTAATAAATAAAACAATTTGGTATTTGCTTTAAGTTTGGGAATTTGCCTGCTGAATTGGTTTCAAAGGTGTTAATCATGCTTATTGTAAGATAAACTAATTTTTGTACAACATATTTCATATCAGAATATTTTGTTTGAAATTATTGAGCCAAGCTTAAATTTTTATCTGTAACATTTAAGTTGCTTGCTTTGCATTTATTTTCAATTAATATCAATTATACATACATCATTGGCATGTTGTACGATTTGCATAGCCTCAGCAGGAGATTGGCAAGAACGTGTTGTTGATCTTGAAAGTAAAGTTTCCGCTCAAACGAAAGAAATTGAAATGCAAATTGAAGCCATTGCCACTCTAGAGAATCAAAAGTTGGATCTTATGCAAGGTAATTTATGTATTGTTTTTCTGTATTAATTTGTATATCGACTTAATATCGAGAAGAAAATTTGAAAGATGCTAAATAACAAAAGAGTATTAGAGTTTGTTATCTCGGAACGAGTATTTGGTTCTCGTTTCAGAGCTCCACATGGCAAAGCAGGAAATTTCATCTCTGGAAGAAGAGAATGCAGAATACGAGAACGTCAGGGTAACTGCAGAAATGAGAGTGGTCGATCTTGAAGAACAATTAGAAGCTATGCATAGATTGCAGAGAGAAAGTAAATTAGAATCTTCACCGGAAGCTAATCAGACAGAGCTAATGAAACAAGTAGACTCTTTAACACAAGAAAATGCCGACTTATATAATAGGGTATCAAAACTAGAGGGAAAGGGAACATCTGATACTGGTTCTACCGAATCGTTTGAAGCCATACAAGAATTAGATAAAACCGATTTGTTGAAAAGAATCGAAGATCTGACACAGAAAAATAACGAATTAACACTTAAGTTAAAGGAAAAGGAAAATTCGAATGTTGAATCCACAGAATCGACAAGCGACACAGATAAAAATGAATTATTGAAGAAAATTGATCAATTGACCCAAGAAAATACCGATTTAACGATGAAGTTGAGCAGAGTGGAGGAGAAAGGATCTTCTGACACGGGTTCGACAGAATCTTTCGAGCGGATTCCGGAGCATAACGAAAGCGTAACAAAGATCGAGCTTCTTACGCAAGAAAATAGTGAACTCGTGATTAAACTTACAAAACTTGAGGAACTGTTAGAACACGTGCAATCTAAATCAGACG
>NW_017100137.1:659523-661208 GCF_001263275.1 Habropoda laboriosa | reverse complement strand
AAAACAGTAGGTTGCAAAAACAAGTCGAGGCATTATCTGTAGATGATACTGACACGGCTGCTATACGGGAAGATCAAAGTTCCCCGACCGAAGAGGAAACATCTGAGGCTTCTAAAAGATCGAAAAGGGAAGTTGATTTTAAAGCACAAATTGATGCGTTAACGGAAGAGAAGAATGTTCTGGAGAAAAAGGTAGAGGAATTGCATAATTCTTTAGAACAGTCGCATGACACTGATCAGGCGCTTCAAATCAATGATCTGAGAAGGAGAATAGAGGAACTCTTAAAAGAAAATGAAGAGACAGTTACAAAGGTGTCAGAATTTAAAACCTTTAATCAGCAGTTAAAGGACAATTTAACTGAACTGACACAAATGATGCACGATGATCCTAACAATGAGAAGCTGATTGAAAAGATAGAGAAATTGAATCAAGAGAAACGGGAACTTCAGGAGCAAATTAATACTCTTTTGCAAAAGCCTAATCAAGAAATATCTGAAACATTACAATTAGACGAATCTTCATCTCAAGAAACAGAGTCGGTGATTGTCGCTTCTTTGGAACGTGAAATAGAAGAATACAAGAAGTTGATTGCCGAGCAAACAGGCCTCATCGAAGAAATGAAGATAAAGCTCACAAAGAAGGAAGAGGAGCTAGAAGAGAAGGGTAAACAGATTGTGGAATACGAAGTATCCGGAAAGAAGGTTGAGAGCTTGGAAACTGAATTGAAAGAAATGTTTAACACTATAGAGGAATGGAGATACAAGTGCAACGAGATGCAGGAGAAAATGGGGAATCTTGAAGCAGGAAAAGCATCTATTGAAGAGGGATTCAGAATGTTGCAGAATGAAAATGTAATGTTGCTTGAAGAAAAGAAAGAGAAAGAAGCAGAGGCTATCATGCTGAAGCAACAGTTGCAGGATACGACAACTACGTTCGAATTGAAGCTCCAAGAGCAACTCACAATGGTGTCTGAAAAGGAAAATGAAATTGCCAGTTTAAAAGAGATCGTCGAAGAGAAGGATCAAGAGTTACATGCCAAGTATGCAGAACTGCAAAATAAAATGATCACAATAGACAGTTTGCAGGATGAATTTAACAACTGTAAACTCTTGATTCAAGAGAAAGATGCTTTATTAACATCCATGTCTAATGAAGTTGCAAATTTGAATAACGTAGTGAGAAGCAAGGAAGAGGCGATGTATATCTTGAAGGAAGATATTATCAAATTAAACGACAAGGTGGAGGAATCGAAACCTGTCAAAGATTACAACGATCTGTTGGAGCAATTGAGAGATAAGGATATGATTCTTGATGAGTTTCAGTACAGGATAAACGCCACCACGAAGGAGAATAACAATCTATTGGAGAAAGTGAAGAATTTATCTCAGCAGAACGACGATTTCCAAAATCAATTATCTGAAAAGCAAAAGGAACTTGCTGATCTAGTAATGATGAAAGATCACTTGGAAGCACAAATAGAGAAAACTAAGAACGAGAAAAGCGAAGTAGAAATGCGAGTTTCGGAATTACAGAGCATTGTAGACAATAACGGCAAATCCATCGACAATCTGCATGCGGATTTAAGACACAGCTACAAGCAAATAGAACAGCTGGAACAGAAGCACGCTGATGATATTCAATTGCACCACCAGGAACTTGAGGATCTAATCAACGAATTAAATGCC
>NW_017100137.1:647696-659500 GCF_001263275.1 Habropoda laboriosa | reverse complement strand
ATGTTGCAGGATGAATTAGAAGAGAAAGAGAAACTGGTTGCGCATAACATGACAGAAGTTAAAGTTTCTTTAGAGGTAAAAATCGCTGATTTAGAACAGAAGTTGGTGGAGTCTGAGGAGAAGATAAAAATGCAGCTAGAAAAGATGAAGAAAATAGCGGCAAATCTGAAGAAGAAGACGGCCATGTGTCAAGAACTGCAGACCACTGTCACTGAACTCGAAGAGAAATGGACGACAGAGAAGGACGAGAAAGAAGCAAAGAACAAACAGATCCAGGATGTGGAGATCGCAATGCGTGAGAAGGACAACAGGATAACCGATCTGGAAGAGAAATTAACGCAGGCGAGAAACGAATTATCAGAAGCCTCCAAGAACGTCGATAGACTGACGAACAACCTGGCTAACTCCAAGGAGAAAATGTCTCTGCTTACTCAGCAAATCACCGAAATGGAGGAAGAAATTGTAAAGCTACGGACGGATATGGAGTCTTTGACAGCGGAGCTCGTGTCCGAAAGAGAGATGAAGCAGAGTATAAGCTCAGATTATGAATCTTACATTCAACGGACTGTTCAAGAGAATGAACGCGTGCAATTGGTACTAGAGGAGACGAAGGAGAAAGCCAGAGAGCTCGGCGTACGAATGCAGGTGATGGAAACGGAGTATGTCGAACAATTGGCGTTAATTAAGAATCTTAAAGCTGAAAATGGTCTGCTGTTGTCTAAACAGGCGCAGATTAACGAGAAGCTGGAGAACGTTGAGAAAGAATCGGAGGAACGAAGAGTGTTGCTCGAGAAGATGCAAAAAGTTACCGTTGATTCTTCCACAGAGACCACACAGATCACCGAAGAGGAAGTTACCGAGGATGACATGAAATTGACGGGAGTGGATCACTGTAGCCAATGTGAACAGTGTCAGACTGCGGTGCAAGCGTTGGAGGAAAAGGTGCAGGAACGAGAATCTGAAATTGAGAATTTGGACAATAAGTTAGCTAATTCTACCGGTATTATCTTTCAGATGCGAGAATTTTTTGAGTCCAACTATCTGATGAACGAGACGAACATGGCCAACAGATCGATGAAGGATTTTTACGACGATCTATTGTTCCAGTACAACCGGTTAATGTCGAATCACCAGGAGGTGAAAACAAAATTAGAGCAAGAGCTGAAGGAGAATAAAGAATTGTTAGGGAAGATGGAGGAACCGCAGTCTGCGAATGCTGATTTGGAGGAAAAGGTAGTCGCAACGGAGCAGCCGTTGGAGGAGAATCAGGTTAATTTAGAGAAATTGCAAAGTGTTGAGCAATTGAACTCCGATTTAACCAGAAAGTGCGAAGAGCGTGATGCAGAAATATCGAGTATGCAACAAGAGATGCAAGTTATTCAGGATCGCGCCGAACAATTGGAATTGCAATTGAATTCTCAAATAGCTTCGCTTCAGTCTGTAGAGGCGCAGAGATCAGAGACGAAGAAGTTGTTGGAGAATACCAAGATCAGTCTGGAGAAAGAAATCGAGTCCCTTAAAGTCGATAAAGAGGCAAACGAGAGAACGGTGGAGGATTTGAAAGCAAAGTTAGAGGCATATAGGAATCAGAGCGAAGAACCTATTGAGAAATCGACGATAGTTAAGAGAGAAGCGCCTGTCTTTGATACCGTTCCACAAGATAATGCTCCACAGTTGTTCAACGCCTTTAAAATCTTCGACATGCCATCTGCTTCTGATTCTGATATCGCGGTTGAGAAGAATATGAAACGATTACAAACTTTATTAGACGAGAAGGAAGCACAATGCTCTAATCTGACACAAGAGATCAATCACCTGCAGAAATTGATGATCGAGGAGAGATCACAGATATCCCAGAACTATAGCCAACGTGTCGAGGAACTGGAGATCTCGCAAATGCAACTGCAAGCTGTACAAGCGAATTTGGAGAAACTGGAACAGATATCGATGGAAAAGGACAAACAGATCGATTCGTTGAATGTGGAATTGCACAATCTTAGTGTGCAAATAATGCACCAGCAAAATGAAACGGACAATAAGCTGAAGGAATCACTGTTGCTTAAGGACAATCAGCTGGAGGAATTGAGTACGAGCTTGAATTCCGTGAAGGAAACATTGAACAGGACGATGGTCGAACGAGATCAACAAAACGCCCTCTTAGAGTCTTATAAATTGCAAGTTGATAATTTAGAGATGGAGTTGAAGAACTCGACCGATTCTGAATTGATACAGGAGTTGGAAAATCGTGTGTCTGTTCTTACTCAGGAGAGAGACCTGCTACAGCTGCAGGTGAACGATCTGTCCAGGTCCATGGAGGAGTTGAAGGGCTCTGTTAACGTTGGACGAAACTTACAGATAGAAATGGAGAAAATTGTTCGTGAAAAGGACGAAGCTAGGGAACTCGTCGCGAATCTCACTAAAGCTCTCGAAGACGCTCAGAAACAGTCTGATAACACGCCAACTGTCACAGACACGCCTATGGAACAGTCATATACACCTTTGGAGGAGGTAACGATCGTGCAATCGCAGGTAGAACCGGATGCTGCGAAAGTTCTTAACGAGGAAATTCAACAGGCGGTGTCTTTGGACGTCGGAGCAATGTGGGATGCAGGTTCCGCGGAGAAATTAAGCGTCGACGAGGAAACATGGGGATGGAACGAGGAGGATGTTCAACTTGCCGGTGAACAACAGCTCACCACTACTTTGGTTCCTAATACAGAGATACAGTTACAAGCCAAAGTGGACGATCTCCAGGATCAGATTAAAGATATGGAAGAAGAGAGAAAGAAGATAGTGGAAGAGAGTACGGCCGTCCAGGTGAAGAACACAAAGATGATAAAGAAACTGAAGGAGTACAAGGTGCAGGTGGAGAGTTTGCAGCAACAATTGAAGATACAGAAATCGGCGAGCGACTTTTACGAGCTGGATTCTGCCATAGAGGAGGAGCTGAAGTCACAGATCAGCAAACTGGAGAAGACGTTGAGCGAGATTAGAGACGAACAGAGAACCACCGTGGCTGAGAAAGAGGTTCTGATGAAACGTCTGGACGTCGTTGTTTCCGCGAATGAGAGGTACATGGAGATGAAGGAGAAGCAGGACATGGAGATGGAGGTATTGCGTATACGAAACAAAGAATTGTCTGACAAAGTCGAGGCTCTTGATAAACGATTACAGGGAAGTGTAGCTGTTTCAGAGGGAAATGACGTTCCTCAGAACGAAAGCGTTGCTTCGAGCGAAGAGGGCAAGCCAGCTGGCCAAGATCGCCTACGAACAAGGTCTGTCGAGGGAGAGGACTACGAAAGCTTGTGCAAAAAGTACAAGGACGAGATCGATGACATCAAGGACGAGATGGAGGCGCTGGCGACGGAGAACGAGCAGCTGCAGCACTTTTTGGAGGAGCAGAAGATTAAGTTATCAACTTTAGAGTCGAAACGGACAGCGGAAGAGAACGAGTCCATCGAGATCGTGGACGACTTGAATAAGAAAATATCAGAGTTGCAGGGTATGCTTAGTAAATCGCGGGAAGAGTATGATCTGTTGAGAAAGCAATACGAACAAAGTCTGATGGATGCTAACGATCAGGTAACAGTTATGCGGCAAAATACCGATTATCTGAAGGAGGAGGCGTTCGAGAAGACTAGTAAATTAGAAACGGAGGTAGCTAATATGCGTAAACAACTTCAGGCAGCCGATACGGACATCCTCGAGTTGCAGAGAAGCTTGCAGGACGCTCTGCAAGAGAAAACAGGCCTAGAAGAAAGACTGACCTCTGTAACGGCCTCATACGAGAATCAATTATCTTCTGTGAACTCGTCGATGTCGGAAGTGACGGTTCTCTTGAACATTAGGATACAAGAAGTGGCGGATCTGAAGCGGAAATATGAGAAAGAATACGTGCGTAATACCGAGGCGAATGCGAAATTGCAGGATACTATACAGGAGCTGAATCAGGAGCTTAACGAGAAGAAGCAACAGCTGGAAGGTTTGAAGAAGTCGTTGACCGACAAGGAGAACGAAGTTATTCAGCAACAGAGCGTGGAAACTGTCAGTGCTCTGGTGAGCGAGGCTACTCAAGAATTGGTGCAAAAGCATGCGATAGAAATCGAGGAGAAGGAAAAGGAAATACGAGTTCTTAACGAAAGGCTGTCTATGTTGGAAACAGCCACGAATGAGTATTTACTGGAGAAACAGAATATTGTCGTTCAGTTTGATACTCAACGCCAGGAGCTGGAACTTTTGAAGCAAAGTCTGATGGAAAAGGAATCGTGTCTGCAATCTGTCGAGGCGGATTTATCGTGGACAAAGGAACAGTTGATCGAAAGAGAGTCAGAGTTAGCCAAGAACAAAGAAAGTGGTCAGAAATTGTCGTTGGAGAATCAGAGGTACATGGAGACTATTGAGGAATTACAGAAGCGTTTAAACGAATCTGTGACCACGTCGATGGATATTGGCGAGTATACGGCACGTATACAGAGTTTAGAGCAACAAATTCGTTACTTGGAGACTTCTCTGACGGAGACTATGGAAATACACGCTCAGGAATCTGCAGAGTACAAGGCAACCATTGAGAATAATAAAGTGGAAATTGGTGATCTTCGCGCAGAGATAGAGAAATTGGAAGATGTCAAAAGTAAATTATCAGAGAAGATCGAGGAGATAAGTAGTTTGAATTCGGAATTGGAAACGACTCGTCAGACTTTGGAGGAGGCTAACCTCAGTTACAACGAGAAGCTGTCTTTGCTAGATACGAACAATCAAATGTTAAACGAGAAACAGACAGAATTCGACAAATTATCAACCGTACAACAGGAACATGTGCAGCAAAGTTCTCTGAATATTATAGACGGTTTGCCTCTCTTTAGAATGGGAGACGACAATCGAAATTTACAGCACACTATAGATACCATGCAGGCTGAATTGGAGAAGAAACAAGTGGAGATCGATCATCTGAAATATATTCTAAACGAGAACACGTATCCTAGTATGATTCAGGAGATGCAGGAGAGAATCAATTGCTTGTACAACGAAAAGGCTGAACTGCACTCTTCGTTGGACGATCTAAATTTAACAGTTGCTCAGAAGGAGAAGGAGATCGACACTTTGAAGCAACATATAGAGGTACAAAGCCGGGAGTTCTGCAAGGAGATGAATCAATTGTCTATGTCTCGAAGGACGATCCAGGATCAGGACCAGATCGTCAGGCTCCAGAACGACTTGCACGCCATGGAACAAGAAATCAGCGAGCTGAAGCATGTTATAGTCGAGAAGGACTCTCAGTTGCATTTTTACACCAACCTGGAGCCTCAGTCGGACGATTTCGAGTTGCGCGAAACGGTGCAGCGATTGACTGCTGAATTACACGGTAAGGAACTGGAGGTTCAGCATTTGAAATCTACTATTAACGAATTGCAGCAAGAGGTGTCCCGTTTGCAAGAATTCGAGAGGCTTTCGGAGGAAACGAGGGACGTTATACAGAGGCTGAGCATGGAGACGGAGCAAGTTCGGCTGGAGGCTGAGGAATTTTTGGAGAAGAAGCTGAAGGAGAAAGAGATGGAGATCGACGAGATAAAGCAGAGGCTGTCGATGGAGAACCGGGGTATCTTGGACGAGTTGAAGTTAAAAGACAGGGACATCGAGAACCTTAAAACTCAGTTGCAACAGTT
This sequence comes from Habropoda laboriosa, assembly GCF_001263275.1. Lineage (NCBI taxonomy): Eukaryota > Metazoa > Arthropoda > Insecta > Hymenoptera > Apidae > Habropoda > Habropoda laboriosa. The sequence continues at coordinate 653,837 of NW_017100137.1, read as the reverse complement.
TTCTACGATGGAGGAGACAATGAAGAGCGAATTGCACAAGAAGGACGAGGAATTTATACGAGTCAGTTCAGACTTGGCTGAGAAGGAACGGAGATTGGCGGAGTTGAGTATCACGAAGGACACGGAGCTTCGCAATTTGAAGGTGCAAATTCACGACAAGGAGGCTCGCATAGAGGAGCTTTTGGCGTTAGTGGACGAGGAAGAGAAACAGTTCACAGAATTGAGAGACACCTTAGAGGCCAGAGAAACGGAGATCAATTCGTTGAAGGAACTTTTAGAGGAGAAAGTGAAGGAGTACGAGTTAATTCAGAATGTTCTGAAGAAAGATGTTCCTGCGATCGACACGTCCGCAGCTGAGAACCTGGAGGCTTCCGGTGAAGATAGCAAGACGAGGGCCTCGCAAGAATTCGATCTTGCTCTGTACATGCTTCATCAACGGGACGTTAGGTGCGAGGAATTGACCCTCGAATTGATGCAGTTACTCGAAGAACGCGACACGTTGCAATTGCGTCTGTCGAACGCGATCAGAGTGAACGAAGAGCTGAGGAAGCTAGGTGGATCGACGGGCTCAGATCTCAGCCCGCAGAAGGACGCGTCCATTTCCGGCACAGAAGAACCAGTAGTGGAACATCCTTCGCCGTCGAAGTCCGAGGGACCAGTCGAAATAGCCAAAGAAGCCATCGACGCTCCGGTTGAGGAACACATGGAGACCCTTGCCCTGAAGTACGTATTACACGTACTTCCTTTATTTCAATTCAAGATGGTTTTTACTCGAGGATGTTATGCACTAGGTACGGTCCACTGGTGAAGAAATACGGTTTCGACGATTTTTTTTTTCCAGAATATTCAAAGCACCAGTATTTTTTTTTCTTTTTTTTTTACATAGGAAGCAGCATTCAGCAATGATCTATTTTGATTTTATTTTCACTTAGAGTGGGAATATATTGTTATCGTGAAATTATTGGGGAGCATAATATTTAGTTCCGTAGACATAACGCGTATTTGCATCTGAACATTATTAGTTTTTTCCCTGAAGAATGATATTATCACAAGATAAAGTAGAATCAACAGCAAATGTAACAGTGTGTTATACACTTGTCGTAGTGTGCCGTTAATGTGAAGAAAGGCTTCGACTATATTGTGCTAATTACACGATTAACGTATTTGTTTAGACCCTATAATTTTGCTTAGCGTGTAGGAGATCCAGGAACGAGATTTCCAAGTTGACCTACCATTTCCTCTGTAGCCCTATATGATTCCCATGTATCGTTCGAAGCTCGGAACCAATTAATCCGAACAAGATACAAATAGTTCCTTCGGAACGTTAATGATTCTAAGGTTTGACAAATAAAACTCTTCCATTTAGATTTTACGTCCCTGTAGTTACGCAATCCTCAGATTGGATAAAATAATCTAAAAAATCGTCTTTTAACGGATTTAGCTTAACACGTTCATGGTTCAACCAGCTTCACAGATATAAGCCGCTTATAAGAGCTTTAGTGTTCGAATGCTGTGATAAACGCGTTTCAGAACGCTTTGCCATCAAAGGAAGAATTAACTTTTCATTTCCTCTGGCCAAGAACGTGTTAAGCCGTGTTTATCAGTAGCACAGTAAGCTCCTTATTTCACTGTACAAGCTAGTTTTCCCTTTAGGCTGTCACAGCTGCACACGGTGAGCCACGCAAAAGACATGCGATTGAGGGATGAACGAGAGTTAAGGCACACACAGCAAATGTCTTTGCTTGCCCACAAAGACGTTCTAAGTACTTTGCCCCCCGAAGCAGCTGCCAGGCTCGTCAATGCAAATTATACACTCTGTATGTATCCTCAGATGAATTCTCAATTTCCATCTTATTTTCCTCTGTTTTAAGTAACGGTACATTATAGGTTATATTTTTTTGTTGGTTTTGTAAGTATTTCTTACGGATTGTACTTTATGCTTGTTAGAAAATATGTTTAGCTTTTGAAACGAAACATTGAAATATGAAAATGTACGTTTTGTAGGGTTCCTTGGAAGTTTTATTGCAAATGTTTTTATTTAATATTCACAGCTAGGGACGTCCAAAGTCAATCGAGCGTCTTGCTGAATTGGTTGTGGGGAAAAAGGTAAATTCTTCAACAACATTAAGATACATATAGGTTTTAGCAAGGAAAAGTAACAGTAAAATTGTTGATTTCATGAGTACTGTTATTTATAGGAAATGTTTATCTTCAGTTTTTATTTTACTTTCTTCTAAAAGAAATAACAAAATCCAGTTACTGTAACAATTATTTATGTTCATCTTTTCCGTTGTACTTTACATTTTGATTCTCAGACTGATTAGAAAAATATTTGAGATTGTTAGACAATGTTGAAATAATGTTTAGCAATGAAGAGCTCTGTTTATCGTTAACACGATGTTTCTACGATTGTAGCACGCCAAAGGTGGTACACATGTGATGGGATACTAACGACGGTGAAGTGAACCACATCCTTGCCTTCTGGATACATTCCTGCCAAGTGCCAACTGCAGCGACTATTCCTGTAATTAAACTAAATCTAACGAGACGAGAACAATTAGAAATATTTTGACTAACTCGTCGACATTCTGTGAGAGCAATTATGGTTGTTGAGATATGATGATTGCGCGTACTACTCAATCCAGGGGAGTAAAGATGTTTGTATTTTTGATGGAACAATTCTGATCGTTGGTAATTCGATGTAACGAGTCGTGCTTCTCTGGGAGGCTTCTAAACAGAAAGTCGCTCCTCTTCGGAGCAGAAGAGAGTGCGGGAGAGATGACTTAATTGTATTATAATCGTTGTATAGCCGTTGTGCTTAGGTGAATTGTAAACGAAACATTGCCTTGGAGAAAAAAAAAGTGTATATTTCAGTTATTTTATTAGTTATGAAATTGTTAATAGCGTAAGATGTTTCTCGGGTATCGATGTTCCGATACTCGACGGAAGTGTATTTGTTCCGATGATTACTCTTTACAGTTCTTGCGAATCGTTCTGTCCAAAATGCGTTTTATGCGAACCGGCTGCTGTTTGTCAGCCGTTTATTCGAAACGAATGTTACTAGGGAAGCGAGAGAATAATATTCGTGTGAGATGTTAACAAGTCACACGACGATCGATACACATGATACTAACTGTATCAGATTTTACTCACCAATGGAAGTGCCGTAATTATTTGTTGCTTTTTAATCGTAATGATTCGAACTTTCTATTTCCATGAAATTTTGTACACAAAGAAGAAAGCGTCGATGAATAAATAAATTGTAAAACTGATGTATTTATTCATGAAAGTGTTTTTTTTTTCCTTTAATTCTAGACATTAGATGAATGGATGTGTGTGCGTGCATGTGTTCTGTTTAATTCTGTCACAGGTGCCGGCAGGTATAATTATTTGCACCAGTCAATGTGAACATTTCGTTGAACCTAAGATCGTGGACTATTTACAAATGTTGCAATCTATTTAATGAATCTTTTTGAAAGTATGACAAACTTGTTATGCACAAGTGATACTTCGAGATTTGGAATTTCTTCCGTCCTACCACTTTGTCATCCTACTAACGATATAATGCTCGTGTATACCGTGTGGAGCACGTTTTGAGTAGGAGGACGGAGAACGAGATTACACGAGGTTGAAATTCTAAAACTTTTACATATTTCTTCAATTTAAAAAAGAAATGGGCATATACTGCATTTCGTCAAATTTTTAGAACAATACAAGTATAGAGAAGATATCAAAACTTTTCTGTTCGTGTACGATTACTGTAATGAATTTTTACAATAATCAAGAGAGGTCCAGACCTCGTGTATCTCGTTCGAAGGTGTCAATTTATTTCTTTATGCTTAAGCGTACCATTTTGTCTTATGTTTTGTATAACTCTAGACATAGGAAATGATTCTTCGTTGCCGTTCGTGGCGTAAGTAACCTCTTCGCGACCATTTTGATTTTCAGAGTTCTCTAAGTCACGCAAACTAGATTTTCTGCACTTCAAAGCGAGCAGCGTTATTGTCCCCACAACGAAAAGACCGAAAATGATAGACATCACCGCGACTGCCGGATCAGAATACGGTTGAAATTCATCAGCATTCGTATAAGCAAGCGCTAATGGATTAGGTTCATTCCAACTAGTCCATGTATTGTTCCAAAGCGATGGATCTGCTCTTGGATCTCCATCGAGATTACTAGGGGGTATCGCGGTGACTCTGTACTTCATCAGAACTCTTTCTAAAATGGCCACAATCACTGGTCTTCTGTCGGCAAGATTCACCATTTCACAGGGATCTTTCTCTATGTTGAAGAGACAGGGTGCTCTCATGGGATCACATGGTACCTGTACATATGAACAGAGAATTATAGAAAAGTTCTTTCTTACTTTAATTTAAATAGTCAACTGATAGAAAAGATAGAATAAAACTTTACAAATTCATTTTAATAAATATAAAGAAATAGTAGAGGTAAATTTTGAAGATTATCTTTCTATAAATAATTACCTCATACAGAAACAATTCTTTTCTTAAATGAAACGAAGGAGAATTGAAGATGCATTTGACAAAGAAATATAACTTCTAATCTATGACATTAATGTAATACAATGTTATAACACTAACCCTGTCCTCCGCTCTAACGTTACATTCTATCTGCGCTTTTTTTCGCAACTCCAAGATCTTTTTTGTGCTCAGTATTTTCTCTTGGAAGTTCGTCTTCGAAACAGTGTCGTCTATATTTCTTACGTTTCTCTTTCTCCGTTCGTTCAATTCCATTGCTTGTCTGGCGGTAATAATGCCGGAAATAGCGACGCCCGTTTTACTGTACAACACTTTGTAAGGATCGTATGTGGGAGAAATGCCCTCTAAAGGGTCTCCACTTGCGCCAACCCAGGCGCTACCAGTTTCTGTCTGACCGATAACGTACTTAAAATCGCCCCGTCTGATAGCAGCGTAATTACTGAGGTCGTCGATGTTGATCACTATTTCGGATCTGGAGCTGATCTTGTCCGACACCAGGGCATGCCAGAGATCGAACCCATCGATGTTTCCAAGTTGCCTCCTATCCACTCCTGAATAACGCACGATTATTTCAGTGAAATCATCTTCTTGCAATATCTCGTGACATTTAAAAATTTTTTACACTCTGTTTTAACATTTTTAAGAAGTTTCTTATCCTAATATTTCTTAATAATTCTAACATTTTAAACAGTTTTAACGTTGAACCTACTAACATCGAGATTATCGAGTTGATTCATTGCTGATATAGATATAAGTAAAAATATAGATTTTTCGTTTTCTAATATAGTAGGGGAAGTTAATTTTACGATTAGGTTGTGAAACATTGTCAGGCAAAAAATTAACCTGCTGCAGATAGGAGTGTAGGTAGCCAATCGGAAACGAACATCATCTGATTCGACACTCTCTTCGATTTCTTGATTAAGGGACTCCAAATAGTCGCCACACCTCTTGTACCTCCCTCCCATGGACTGTCCTTTATCTGCAAAATTCCCAAAGTTCCATCTGTTCAAAGTCTGAGTGTAAGCATTCTGTGAGGAATATAAGAAGGATTTACGCCTCGAAGGGGATAATTGCTGCCCTGATTACTCAGAAAGCCCTCGGTCGGCGCGCCATTATCGCTCATGAACACCACTATACTGTTCTCCATCATGCCGCGATTCCTCAGGGCCTCCATCACTTCGCCGACGCTCTGGTCCAGTTTTGATAAGACGGCTGCAAGTTGGTAAGTTGGAATATTTAAATTCGGTATATTTGTTTAAGATCTTGTTTTGTGAGTCATTTATGGATAATAATCCGAGGTGGTAATTTTAAGAGTCGCATCCTCTATAACAATGGATGAATGAAAACTGGCTTAGAATATTGAGAATATTTAGTTTGTTATCTTTATGAAAATATTGAGTTTAAACATTGAAGTTTCGATATCGTCTGATCATCTGAAAATGTACGTATTAATAATTTTAAATATTAACGTAAATATTGTAAAATAAACCAAATCACGTGTAATGTAAGCAACGTAACATAATTATGATTTTCATAGTAATCAGAACCTGTAGATTGTGATTTGTAAAAGATTTACAAATTGGCCATTTACTGTTATTGTCCTTTAAGGTTTGTATATGATATGGAGATCGTCAATGGG
>NW_017100137.1:633455-647648 GCF_001263275.1 Habropoda laboriosa | reverse complement strand
CGATAAATTGCAACGTTATTTGATTAAAAAGTTAAAATTCAACAAACGAGGAATCACACCTGCTTGAATTCTTCTTTCCGGGTCAAGAATGTACGAGAATTTGGCGATTTCTTCGTATGGTGCACGCAGAAGCTGATTGTGATTTCCTTTGTGAGGCGCAAGGTGAGCCAAATATAGAAATATCGGGTGATTAGTGTCGTGCTCGTTAATTAGTCGTACCGCTTCGTTCGTGAAAAGATCCGTCGAGTATTTTCCCACAGTATCCCATGCAACTGTGAGGTTTCTTCTCATGTCGAAGCCTTCGAAATCGCTGAATTGCGGATCCTGAGAAAAAAATAGTAGTCTCATGAAACTTCTTTGCTCGTATTAAATATACTTTAATGACATGTACAATACTTACTGGTTCTTGTGTGATATGCGTGTAATAATCTTGAAGGCCATTCCAGTAACCAAAATGCGAGTCAAATCCACGATAGGTCGGAGTGTATTCCTTCCTGAAGTATCCCAGGTGCCATTTCCCCACACCGTGTGTTTTGTAGCCCAGTTCTTTTAAATACTGTAACCAAATACTCTGACTGTATTCTATTGAAATTTAATTTAATTTATATAATATTTGCTTTTAAAATATTTAAAAAAATATTTTGTTTTTAAGATGTTAACGAAAATATATCACGAGTATCGGAGAACAATACGTTCAAAAGATATTTTTTAAGAAGAAAAAAAATTACTTATTATATGTATACAGCAATATATGATCTTAGGATAAATGATCACAATTAATAATAATTTCTCGTTAAAACTGAACTCCACTCTCTCTTCCTTTAATAAACACAGGTAATCTGCGTGAAATGAAAGTTAAATAGAATTTGAACGCATGTTCATTCGTGTTCAAAGCACGTGTAGTAACATAATAAATCAAAAGAAGAATTTTTAGTGCGATTAATTCTAGGAACTTGTTCCATCGATTTCAGTGTAGAAGTTTATTCTAGAATTATTTACGAGAAATCTTAACACGGTACAATTCGCAAGCATTGTGATTAGACAAATTTATCAATTCGTCGTTTCTTGGTACGAGAAAATTTTTATACGTGATTTAAACGGTATCGAAGGGTGAATAAGACGAAAAACAAATTTTTTCGATGCAAAATAAGTAATGACAAAAAATGAAGATTATTAAGCATGTTTAAATGCACGTACATTTAAATAAAACAAATTTTCTCCCATCCCAATTTCACCCTTTGAAATCATTTAAATTACTTGTAAAACTTTTCTCGTACCGTCGCAGATAGAGAAGATAATTAGGCGACCTGTTTTACCCTGTATAATTCGAACGGTAAAGAATATTCACGTGCTATAATCCGTTTATTACAGAAACCTACCTCAGGTAGCAGTTTTTCGCTTAGAGGAAGCCCTCGCGGTTCGGCTGGGAAAAGAACAGAGTGTTGCATGCCCAGATGAATTGGATTTTTTCCGGTCATTAAAGCGGATCTGCTTGGCGTGCACAACGCGGGAACGTAGTGACTATTTAAAATGACACCGTTATACGCAAGGGCGTCGATGTTCGGTGTGGGGATTTGATCCGATCCGTGAAAGCTCACATCATTCCATCCCTGTACACCGTTTTAAATAATTATACTTCGACTGACCGATAAACACTTCCTTGTTAATTTTCATTTTTATTATCATAAATCGAGGATCGTTTCGATTATCATCATTTCATGTTTCTTTTCACTTTCCCTTCTAACGTATCTCATCTATTGTCCAAGAATGTGTATAAACAGGGCCGCATCTACCGCAAGGCGCAAGCTGGGGCCACACTTTAAAACCTTACCTCGCAAACGATAATATAGAAAACAGCTTAATCACAGTTGCAACATAAAATACATATTTTTAAATATTAGATTCGTAATGTATAAACAAGAGTTCGTTTTAAATGCAAATATAATATGTATACCAACGTTCAATAAACTTGAAAAAAATGTGTACGAATTTGATTAACTGAAATATACTCGTTCCTTTGAGATTTTCAAGGTCTTTGAGGCTTTCAAGGTCTCCAAAAATATAAACGCGAACCTGTGTATAAATAATAAAAAAGACTACGTAAATAATTAAAAAGGGAAATTTGAGTACACTTTTTGTAAAAAGGAGCAGTAATTGAAAGAAGATCAGAATACAAGGAATAAGAAGTTTATTGTCAATTTTGTGTAATCATCATTACAGTAATGATCACTGTTAAAGAATAAATTCTTGATCCCGTCGATTGTTATCAGCTGAGCTTTTCAGTGAAATTAAAGTTTTTTACGGGAGTTAGTATGTTATTATTACTTCACTTACCATATCATCGGCAAGGATCACAACGATATGAGGCTTCCGTTTGTTTTGCTGTCGATAACGATTCCCGTTGTCTTCGAAATTGACGTTCTCATCCTTCAATTTCGCCGGCGATGGAAAGTTTGTGTTCACTTTCGGCGCCGAGAACAAGGACGAGAAGAAGATCGCACCGACGCTCGTCACCATCAACTCGGTGAGGAGGAGCACAGAGAGAAGCTGTGCTACCAACGCCACGATCATATTGAAACCGACTGTAACGAACAAAATAACGATTGTATCGACTGTGAAGCATTAAAAAAAAACTGAATGTATTGGGTTCTTGCATATGAAACGTCGTTTTTTTTTAAATGAAACATTAGATAGGGTAAATTTGGATGAGATGCACCAACGGTAGGTAATTTAATTGTAATTAAAATATTCTTTTTCACCCAAATTTTTTGTAAATATTGTCCACCATTTATGAAACAGTCTAAAATTTTGAATGTATTAATTTTATTCTGGTACACTGAATAATCGTAGTAGTGGATTATCATAGTGGGCAACTGTTCCAGAATTACCCTATATTGTGTTTCTTTACCACTAGAACTACCAGCCCAGTCAAAATGACGCATTAGCGACTTTCCAAAAGTGAATTTTTATGTAAGTAAATCGTGATTGGAAAATTCGATTCATACCGATGCAAATAGAAGCATACATGTAGAATATAAATTCGGAAAGTTACAAGCGATAATACTTACCAGTATTGAACATTCACGTTTTTTCGAAAGATGCTAATGGGTCATTTTGACTCGGCAAATAGAAGCATACATGTAGAATATAAATTCGGAAAGTTACAAGCGATAATACTTACCAGTACTGAACATTCACGTTTTTTCGAAAGATGCTAATGGGTCATTTTGACTCAGTCGGTAATTCTAGTGTTAAAAAATGATATATTTAATCAAAATAACTTCTACACGATTCTACACACTTTTCCCAACGATTAACTAGTTTCGTTATACCAAATATGTAAGAATCACATGTTTTTCAATGCTACTTTTACAATGTCTTCGTTTCGGAATAATTTATTTGTTAAAAACATTGTTTAAGCGTTTGAAGAAATGGCAGTCTGCCGAGGAAAGGTCTAGCGAACAGGTAAGGATGTGGCAAAATTTCACATTCCTCACCGTGGATTGTTTTAAATAATTTTTCTTAAAACGTTATCAACCTAGGCCCTGTCTGACCTTTATTTTGGCTCGTTTCCAACGATAAGTCAGCAGTCTTGAATTTTGCACACCAAACGTTGAAATGTCCTAACATTTACCTAACCTTCTTCAAATGTTCAATTTACATTTTCGCCAGTTTTTCCAATTTTAAACTTGTGTAAAAAAATTACACGAATATCCTGATTATTCGTCGCGTCAGATAATTATGTCGAAACAATTGGATTATAAACTTTTTTGCTGCTCGATACACGTGTACTGCAGCAAGTTCCTTCTTTCTCACTATTTTGTATAATTCACATTTCATTTGCACCAATCTAATATTTCCATTTAACCAATCACTATTTAAATATCGAACATGCGAGTAGTTTTTCACAACAGTTGCATTTTAAAATAGAAAATAACGAATACCTGCGCAACGAACACCCGTTATACTCTCAATATCTCCTTATACGTCTTTGTAATAAAATTCAACAACTCAATTTTCTTCGCGCTATATAAAGAACTTCTGTCCAATGAATAAAACCATCAATAAAACATTGGAATTCCGCACACACAGGTACAGACGTATATTGAAAGAGAATGGACGATAATAAAAATCAATTTGTCTGACGATAATCCTACCGATTCGAGACGAAAATCCGATAAGATCCACATCGATTGGTAATCAAATAAAAAAGAAAAGCCCTTCTTACCAAGTCATATCCGGCAACGAAAAAGCTGATACACCACTGCGAAAGAAGCAACGTATCTCTTCCACCAAGTGAAATTCGAAAATAAATCCCGTACGAACAAGTAGCAAATATAATATTAGATGATTGCAAAAGTTCGTGCCCGATTTTCAAAGGTGGCGAGAACCTTATCGACTTCGGCACAGATCTTCTTTTTTTTTTTTTTATATATAGGGTTTTACGTCGCATCAACATCGAGGTCATTAGCGACGAGCTTTCAGAATGACTTTAGATTTTGTGGAAGAGGTTGGTTTCGTTAAGGAATTCAATAGTACCTCTTGCATACTTTTCAGACGTAAGGGCAGTATTCGAGTTGATTTGAAATTTGAGGCGTTGGGTAGAAAATTACAGATGTTTCTGTTAGCGTAATGTTACATTCCTATCGAAAGACACGCTTGTGTTTAATTTTCAAATAATTATTCATTTCGTTCCATTTCAGTTTCAAATGAAATCTGCTTTTGCACACGCCGATTGTGTTTTATTTTCAAATCGGGCACGAACTTTTGCAATCATCCAATACAAGCAAACGTAAGAGAAAAACGGAACAGAATATGGACCAAATCCAAAAGAACTAAAATCCACGACGTAGTACAAGATTTTCACCGACCAATACTTAATTACGATACGAACAGAAAAGAAAGGTCTTGTTTATTAACGCTAGGTTTACGGACATTTCTTATGTACCTATTTCTACGGACACGCGTTAAATTGACTATTTTCCTTAAAAAACAACGTATTATACACTATTAACTTATAAACGAAACTACGTGATATTGTGTATTTGTATAAAATTTATAATAAGCATAAACGGTAGGAGAGTTGTTTCTGTAGTTGTCCTTGTGAAATTCGAAATGCGTGAAAAGGAAGTTCCGATAAAAATACGCGATTTCCAGGATTCGTGCAACCCCCATTTTTCGGTATTGCAATTTTTCGTGTACTTTGTATTCTTCGATCGAGAATTGCACACGTAACGGTGCACCAAGTTGCAACAAATGTTCGTAGCCTTTGTGAAACCATCCGGACCAATTTTCACCGCCCAAAAACACTCGAAAATTCTGGGAGGAAGGAATCGTGAAACTGTGCGAAAGATGGCGGAAGATAGTGGAACAAAATGGCGTACTTACACGGTCGACTAAATCTATTTGCGTCCAAATGTCTGAACGTTGTCTTGGACGTTTCACTTGAAAAAGCGGTACGAACCTTCGTTCCAACCCGATATTCTTCGATCGAGAAAGAGAAAAGAGTAAGAAAATCTCTCTTACGCCGATGGAGAAGGGGAAGGGCGATCGTTGTGTATCCTATTATACGCGACAAGCTGTCCATTTTTTCCGTTTACGTCCGGGGAGCATCTTTCCGTTGAAATAAACGAGATCAGCTACTTACGTCCGGCTGGTCTTTGGCAACGCGAGAACCGACTGACTGGGAAACTCGAGACGTGTTGGTTTATTACCACTTTAGATTTTCCGTACGGGGAGCGGCGAGGAGCAAAGGGAGGATCTGGAGCATAACGAAAGTGCTGTTCTGGGGGAGGAAAATGGCGGTGGCCGAGCGCAACAACTTCGAACAGGCCGTTGGTGTATACGCGTGGAAATTATAACTTTTCTTTCTGCTTACGTGCGCACGATTTTTGTCTTCGATCCCGAGGAATTTCTGTTGGACGATTGTCGCGATATAAATGTACTCGCGAAAACGTGAACGTTTTCTTTTTGCAATGATAAACAGCGACGAGGGAATGTCGAGTGTAACTCGTTCGATATGATACGATTTATTGTGAAGATATAGAATGATAATGTTGGTTTACATGAGAAAGTCAACGGGAGTCGCTTCTGTGTTAATTAGTTTGCAACGTGTTCTATGTTTAATTGCTAATGATCATGCAACCTGCAGCCGCCCATTGACGAATAGAAAAAGACGAGATTGTAGTATGCAAAGTTCCGATTATTAAAAACAGTTAGCGGTAAGTGGGGAATTTAAATGTCTGCGATCCCTGTGGTAGATAGAAGTGGCTTTCTTTATCCGTGTGTAGAATCGAGCAGTGTTTATCGGTGGATTTATCTAATTGAACATGCTGCATCCGTATTAGAATGATGATTATATTTGAAGATAGTACAAATGATATGAAATAAGATGGTACAGAAACTGTAGGCAAAGATTGTAAGTGGAAATTGAGAGGAGTTAGAAGTTGTTTTTTATCAACGTGCAGAATTGAGCAGTGAATTTATCTAATTTATCTAATTGAACATCGGTATCAAATGATAATATACCTACTGAAGATAACAATTTCTTGCGGAGATTTTCAGATCGAATAATGATTTTATACAAAGATTAATCGTAGAGTGTAAAGTTTAAATGATTAAAAACATTTAACGGCAAGTGAAAATTGAAAAGAGTTAGAAATTGTTTTTTATTGCAGAATTGAACAGTGTTTATCGGTGAATTTATCTAACTGAAGATTCTGCTGTACTAAATGTATTTGATAATTCCATGAAGCATAAAATAGAGAAAATTCATGAAATTATATATTTTTTATACTGTTGCATTAAAAAATTACTTAGCTAAATTCTTGTAAGCGTTTGAATTACATTATTGCAACGATTTACTTTAGAGTATGGAGTTAATCACACTGACTACTGAAAGAAATTATTTATTATTCAGCCATTTAGTGAATTCAAACAGTGGAGTTAACCACTTTGGCCTGATATACTAAATGATATACTAAAGGCAACAATTGTTCATGGACATTTTTGGATCGAATTAATTGTACACAAAGATTGACACGTGAACGACGGTGTTTAACAAGAAAGGTACTTTCGTGAAATGTAAAAATTTCTAGAACACCATACGCGTGTGTTCCTGGTATTTCTTAAAAAACTAAATAAATTGCTTCTCTCATACATTCTTAATTTTTTCACACTGAAAAATAAACAATTTCTGCTCTTCTTCGTTTCATTAATCTTCACGTTGTCCTTATTTCCATCTAGAATTACGTTATGCAATAATTATTCTCTTTATTGTCTGCGATTTTCAATTGTCACAGGGATCGCATTGGGAATTTCCATTTAAAACTGCTTGTCGATGTTTTTCATAGACTCTTGTAGCGTTAGGAATGAGGCGAAATCGAAGAAATCTCTCGTGTCTCGTTGAAAAATTGATTGTAAATAGAGCGGCTGATTTAAAGGAAACGACGCGATGTTCGAAGAAAAGTTTCAACGCACATTCTTTCCGCGAAGATATCCTTTTTCCAGAAAAAAAAAAAAAAGAAAGTAGTAAGCGTGATGTAGTTGCTCGACACGATCCGAACGCACGCCAATAGCAATTTTTAATCGTTGCTGGAGAAATTTCGACGTTCGTTTATTATGTAACTATATTCTATTACTATGTCTGCACTTTTCTTATCCTTTTTACAGTTTTATTGCCAGCTACAGATGTTCGCTAATACCGTGCAACGAAGATACATAAAAGAAATGAAAGAAAGAAGTTTTGCACAGTAGAAGTTGAGTTAAACCTGCGATATGTTCACTCGTGTTGGAAATTTCAACGTGAAAATATCTAAATTGAAGTACAAGATTCGTATTTTATATTTGAATAAAAATACAACGGTGAGAAAAATTGAGTTGAAATCTTAAAACAGGACGATTTTTATTTTACCGACTGAGTTTTCTATTTGAATTTTTATCCAATGAGTAATCTTCTGGTGTAAAGTAGATAGAAAATTCTTTTCTGTGAAATCTCGCTTATCAAAATAAATTATTTTATAATATTTTATTGTAATATGTAACATTACATTTTATTCCATAAATTCGTCATGTCGTCAATTTTATTTCCCCCGCGAATTCTTAGAACCAGGAAACAGGGACAGCCAGTCTTTTTACACAACGCCACGAATTCCTCCAGAATTATTGTATCGCTGAAATAATTCACAATTATTGTACGGAACAGGGGCGCAGTTTGCCGAATACGATTTGAATAATTAGATGGAAGCGTAAATAAAGCCGGTGCCGGCCGGTGCAATTAAATTTCCAATCGGCGTGATGTCGAGATTGTCATAAACGCGTTGTTCCGAAAATCGGTTCGCTAATTGCCGTTAATTTCCTCGATTCGTTCCGATTGTCACGTCTCTCCGTTAATTCCACGCGGCCTTCTATTATTCTCTTGGTACGGGTTTCTCGGTGCATACAAGACTATACACAGAACGTCTGGTTTAAGTGTATGCAGTTAATACTATCGCCAGCTTTCAGGGTGAATTAATTGCAATTTTATTATCGCAAATAGAGTTGTACGTAGATACCTTTAGGTAGATATTATTAGGTCGGTACAAATGAAATGTCGCTTTCTCAACAGATAAAATTGCCCGGTTGATAAGGTAGTGAGATATTGAGAACGTAACGGGTGTTACGTTGCGAAAATATTCATTATTTTGTATTCGAAAGGAATAATTAGTTCTTTTCAACATCGGTTCATTTTTAAGCAGTGATCAATTAAATCGAAATATCAATCTCGTAATTTCCTCCTTTGCACACTTTTATCTTAACCTCTTCAGGGACGATTTTTTTGAAGTTAGAAAATATTGATCTAATTTTTTACGTAGTTACACATTTATATTCACGTTAAATCGATAGTAATAAAACTACTTTCCTTGGGAGATTTTTCAAGATTTTTCGGGAGATTGTGTTTTTCATATTTTCGGAAAATCTGAAGGTACACATATGTGTCGGTGTCCCCGAAGAGGTTAGGTTAGTAGAACAAATTTTAAACAGTCAAAACAAGAAATTTCGCGACCGTGGTTAAATATTCGCTAAAATCTGGCAAAGCGAAAGGGTTCAAATCTTCCCAATTTTTCAGAGTTTAATTTCCGAGCGTTAAACAGCGAGAATCGACGTACCGAAAAATAAAAGTTCTCTTAATTAGTGCGACAGATCCATTGCACGAGTAACATTGTAAATTAACCAGCGATTATATTTGATTAATAAACGTTGTTAAAATCACTACCGTATCTATAAACCGCTTATGCGTGATTTATGCCGTCGAATAATCTCTACGTATACGTATCTTTCGTGTTAATTTTAACAAAATATACGCGCGATAAATGCACGACCGAACATTTTTCCTTTGTATATTACGTTCGTTTTGCGCCGAGAGATTTCATTTGAAAAATCTGTTCTTCGTGCAAATCGAGGGGTGAATGTATTTTAATTACGTAACAATAGAGCATTTTGCTGGAATCGGTGATACATATTCAAGAAAAATGTTCGAATTGGACGCGTTAAATCTTAGGCGCTCCACTTCGGCGAACGTGTACGGTTTCTTTCTCGTTAATTAGCCAATTGTTTAACGTGTACTCACTCGAAAGGAAAAACGCAGCGAAACACTGTTTTCATTGTGAATAAATTGACCGAAATCGAGGCATGTAGAGCTGGACGTGAGTTACTGATACATAATATGTATGTAGAAAAGATTAAGTAGTAAATATACCGTTTAAAATAATTGGATCGAACACTCGAGCGAATTCGTTTGCTTTCTAGAAACTGTTTATACTGTAGAAATTTGATTTATTCATTACGAATTACGGTATTTAGCTTCGATATTTGGTTCTTGTTTTTGTTCCACGTGTTCTAATTATCTGGTTTTAGTAGTGTGTAGTTTAGTGTAATTGTTAGATGTTCGTACAAGTAGTTCACTGTTTTTCGTCGAATTTAATCATCTTTACTGTTAGCAAACGGTGAAATGATACATTTACTGATACAAATCTTATCACTTTCAACCTTCTTTTTTCCATTTTTTGAATAATTATTTTCATTTATATGAAAATATATAATTTCATATAAGAATGTTTTCTGTTGACTGATATACAATTTAAAAAATTGTATTCTTCTATTGATAAATTTTCAATAATTTGGAGATCATAAAAGAATGTACCTAAATATTTCTTGTTACCAAACAAAAAATTTTAACGAGTGCAGTCTTAGCGTAACCTTATACAGATCTCCGGCCGGCAGCATATCGGTGAAATCGGATATTGCGGGTTAAACGGAAAGGAAGACAAAACAGGTTTGACGCTTAACGTGTTAAAGGTTCGATGGAAACAGCGATCTAAATTATAAAATTCAACGCGAACATATCGGGCGACGTAATAAAAGGACGAAGAAAATTTTCACGTTTTGTTTCTTACGAACGACGAAGTCTTGTGGACAGTGGCGATTTGCAAGGTGGTTTGCACGGGACATTAAGTGTACAAAAGCACGGCATACATCAAATCGTTTGCCGAGCAAGCATGGAGGTGCGTTTTTTGCATTATGCTGCTGGAAAAATCGTATACTGATGAAGGAGTAGATGAGCTCGGCTCGCATTCTAGCTAACGACTTTCTTAATTCGGTAATTAGTTACCAGGTCGCCCTTAAACTTCGTATTCGTGCTGCACAGTCAGACGATCGTGTTCCTTATTGCTAAATAGCTTTTACACGCGAACGAGGTGTACCACGCATGAAAACGCGCAAGATAAGATAAGGTGCGAGATGCGTGGTCGATGTTGTAAATGGCGAAAAGAGAGAAAAATGAAAAGACGAAGAAAATGAAAGAGATGAAAAATAATTAGATGGAAATTAAATGAAATGTATGCATATTGAAGAGCGTGCGTGGTTACAATAATTTTTCTCAAGTGTATCCTGGAGTGAAGGCCGGCGTTAATAGTCTCGTAAAAAAAGGAACGATGAGAGATAAAAATAGTTACACCGAGGACTTTCTTATTTTGCTCTTGCAAATTGTATTATAATATTCGTGATCTGATAAAGTTCTAATCACGTGTTATGCAGCTATTATAAATCACATTAATGCCAAAGTCATTAATAGTGCATAAATATAATGTTGTTTCTCACATCGTTATGAATAACTAAAAGGCATACTTTGAATAAAAATTACCGGTTTAAGGTGATGGTGTACGGTATCTGTAGAATATACATATGTATGTAATGCTAAAATTTTATTTTTCTAAGTTTTTTCTATAGTACACGTACGATTTAATAATACCTATAGAGAGTTTATTTAATACTTCACTAGAAACAAATTCTTAAAAAGTGTCCAATTTTAGGGCTGATAATTTACAGAATTAATCCTCTTGGTGGAATTAATAGATTCTAACGATAAGACGCTTTTACTACGTAGTGGGATTTTTGCATGTTTAAATTTCCCGCGTTATATTAGAATATGTATAACAATATACAATTAAGTAGCAATTGATATACAAAATGAATATATAATTTTTTGTAATTCCAAAATTTAATTCTTCGTTAGATTTCATTTTATCTACTTTAATATTATTTTGATTTTTCATATTGATTTTTGCATGTTTAAATTTCCCGCGCTATCTTAGAATACGTACAACAATATACAATTAAGTAGTAATTGATATACAAAATGAATATATAACTGTTTATAATTCCAAAATTTAATTCTCCAATAGATTTTGTTTTATCTACTTTAATATTATTCTTAATACTTCACTAATTCAAAAGTTGGTAATTTTACGAGAGGTTAAACCAGGAAATTACTGCAGTAACATTTTTATCGAACCCTATTTTACTTACGAATTTTCGGTATTTAAGGTACGTGAAAAATAATAAGAATTATATTTAAGATGTTTGCTGCCACGGACGCAGCGTATGCGGTTTCTTGTGCAGTCGCTGTGCAATTGACACTACTACCACGAATTCTCTGTTGAACACGGAGGCGGCATGTGTGCGTGCGTTCCTGATTGAGACTACGAATCGATGGCACATAGCATTCCCCTTTTTGAATTTCGAGTGGCAGTAAACATATTAAGCAGTACTTACTTGCAAAGGTTGTGCACTGATCTTCATTAGCAGACGTTCACTTGAATAAACTCGTTTCATGCTTAATTCACGCATTCCACTTTTTTTCGTACACTCTACGTGATTTTCTTTTTTGTTCATTCCTAGTGTTCTCTTTCTAAGTCGCACAATTTTATATCCAACATGTATGATCACTTTATGTACAATGTATTTATATTAGATCACAATTTTTACTTAAAAACGAGGTTATGTCATAGGCACGACGCAATCCTGTACTTTTACTTCAGCGAAAGGTAGAAAATAATTTCTTACGAGCGTGAAATGAAAAGAGAATACACTGTTTCGTTGGACAGTAATTTATTTCAAACGAGTGCAACATCGAAAATCACTGTTCCCGTCGAAAGCGTTGCTTTCTACGAATTAGTTTGTGTTCCGCAATTTCGTGGCGGTAATTAAGCAGATTTCGCGTCGAGCTCTTAACGAATAGAATTCTATTCTTTATTAAATGTTGGTGTATCATTATTTAATTTATTTTTTATTATAAATCTCACAAACTACGTATAAATTGGAATCGCATTAACACAGCCAATTTCACTTGGTATGCGATAATCGATTGTTTTCGACCATCTTGTTCGATCGATATGTCTGTTGCGATAATTTGGCGACGCCAACGTATCGCAACGGTCGGAATATTTCGTGTGCGGTATGTGTCTCAAGTTTCGTTAATAAAAGTGGTGAAAAGGAACTAACAAAAGTGAAATAGAATATCCGTATTATTGTTAACGATAATTATTTTAAAGTAAAGTGTGAAATTAATTGTTAGTGAAGACGTGTTACTTCGTGTTACGACAAAGTTTACGAAAGCTTGTATCGCCCACGGTATACCAAGTAAGTACCAATTTATTATATAAGTATTACGATAATAGCATATGTAATAATGATGAATGGTTGCTTTGTTTTCTTAATTAATTGTTGTTTCAAAATAAACAGTTTCCTTTTCTTTTTTTTTTTTTACGAAAAATTAAACATTGCTCGTATTGTACGATGCATCGTGTTTGTAATGCAATTTAAGTACTATAACTATTTTGCAAGTAATCAGATATGGAACAATGATTAAGGAAGTAGGCAAATAATTACGTTACAGCTAAAAACGAGTGAAAGCAATACATAGTACTTTCTTCGTATAATTTCGTCGGCGATGTTTTACGTGTAAGCGCATGCGCACACTTTGCCGCCATGTCGAGATAATTAAAAATGGTAGTAATACACTGAGGATTTAATATCTTTAATGCATATTTTATTTATGCGCCTGATATTGAAGCACTACATACATTTCTTTACCGTCATGTAGAAACTACTGCTGTGCAAATTATATACGTTAATTCAATACATCGTCAAGTATCGAGATATGAAGTAATTACGTAATACATATCAAACAAAATAACACAACCAAACAAACAACTTAATTTGTTTTTTACTAAATATTGTTAAATATTGCATTAGATTCGTCACCAACAAAATATGGTGGTGTCTAATTTAATTATCGAGAATATTTAACTTTTACAAAGTAACTCTTTCTCAAAACATTGGTTGTCTCATTTAAGTGTGCAATCCTTTTTATGATTAATCATTCTTTACCCCTTAAATCACATTACAAACATTAGAATATAAATGGCAGCACATTTCAAAAATACTTTTCAACAATATATGGGATATTCTTATATGGGGTGTTCATATTATCATGAATCAGCTTTTCTGCAAATGACAAGTATAGAAAAACAAGTTACAGTTTTAATTGTCTAAAATTATAAATAACACTTTTCTTATTCTGTTCAACTTTTTTGGCACAAAAAATATTACACACATATGTTCAAATCCTATATTGAATACTAACCACTACACAAAAAACTCATCACGCACATATTTTATCAGTTGCAGGTAGAAACCAAATGCATACAGAATTAATTATCTCGACAAGATAACAATCAAATTTTACGTGGATGAATAGGTCAGTAAATCACAGTGCACACAATTACGGAAATATGAACAAGGGCTCACCTTAGAGCACAATGCTGCACACTTTCTCATCCACCAGTCTGAAGGAGACTGCGATTCGTCTAATTC
>NW_017100137.1:607996-633393 GCF_001263275.1 Habropoda laboriosa | reverse complement strand
CTATTTCGGCCATGATCGATCGCGGCTCGAAAGGAAATATTCGAATCCAAGGTGGCACTGTTCGAACATGAAAAAATCATGGGCGCCTGACGAATTTCTTGAAATAAATTCACCGTCGTTTTTTGTCATTCAAATCTGGCAAGTTTTTTTGTTTAAATATTTTCTCAAACGTTTAATTATGTTTCGAGGATTTTACGTGAAATAGAGATTCTTTGTAACACTGTTCGAGCAGATTTGACAATTTTTGGTTTTTATGAAAAGTAGGTTAAATATGTGGATCGTATTTAAAGTAATTTAGCGGTTGACAAATTTGTGGGAGGTTTTGGAATTTTTTCGAAAATTGGAAAGGATGTAGATTGCTTGCATAATGCAGATATAAATTTCTATATAAAATACAGATAAAGTACATGGAATTCTCTATCGAATAAGAAATTTTAATAATGTGGAATCGCCGTTCTTGTGACTACAAGTCTTGATATTCTTAATCCTAGGTTGCATTCGGTGCAAGAGGAAAGCACTTTTATTCAAAATTGCAACATGGCGGTATTATATTTTCCCCCCTTTCAAGTTTTATTTCTTTAATCTAATACTAATAAATAAGGAAGTATTATGCTGTACTGGAATTCAAAAAATAGGACACTGTTAACTAAAGTATTTCAAATATCCAACAAATTTAAGAGAATATTAGAAGAATTATTATCACCTGAGAAATTGCTTCTGCTTACAATTCTACTTTTAAGAATTCTATTCATTACTTTTCTTCTTAACAACTAAATAGATAATCTATTTTTCTTTTAACAGTTAAATATCTTTTTTCATTAATTCTCTAATAATTAAATATCCTTTTTCCATTAATAGTTAAATATCTATTTTAGTTAATTTTCTAATAATTAAATATGTTTTCTTCATTGATAGTGAAATATCTATTTTAGTTCATTCTTTTTTAGTTAGCTCTTTAATAATTAAACATCTTCCTTCTATTAATTGTTAAATATCTGTTTTTATTTCCTTTTCTTTTCATTCAATTTGCTTATTCATATTTTCTTCATTTCCTTTAGCTTCGCGTTTACAGTTCTTAGTGTCGATGTGAAACTTAACCAAACGAAAATCACCAAAAGGGGAATAATTCATTTTTGCGTGAATTCATTAAGCGGTGATTACCTGTCGAAGAAGTTCGTGTTTTCGGCATCTTCGTCACGTGGCAGAGTGAGTTTCTATTAATGCGAACCATTTAAATTCATTTCCAACTGCGGAGGCTCGGTAGAATGCAAAGTATGAACGATGGTTGGCTAGCCGTGGCTTTTTGAATAAGTTTATTCCTGCTCCGACGACTGCATTCGACGAATATAACGTAAAACTTTTTTGTTTGATCTAGATCGAGAGAGTTATAAAGTTCCTGGCCATTATACGGTTAATAGTACGGTTCTATTCAATGGCGGTTTCGCGAAATCGTGGATTTCAACAAATTCCTCAGACTTTTGCTTTTTACGCCAGATTCAATTTTTCCGTCTAAATAATGGAAGCCCCGTTCAATGGTGTTTATACGCTTGAACAGCTCGAATTTTCCTTCCTTATTTTTCTCGGTTCGAAAGCGGCTAATCTGCCGGCGATGACTGAATTTTGAATCGAGTAGAATATTTATCTTGAGAAATTCTCTGCATACTCGATAATTAGCTAATAGTATTATGCAGAATGGTACATACATTATTTGTGTGTTATAAATTATTTCCTCGAGAATTACTTCAGTTAGAATTCCACGGAAATATTTTTACATTTTTTTAAATTGAAAAATTTGGTTTTTAATTTTGTTCGATAGTTTTCGTGAAAATAACTTATAGCACTTTACGTGGCCCGTTTAAAAGTTCATAAACATTTACAATTCGTTGTAATTTGGGTAAATTATGAAATTCCCTGTAAACTCGACTGTTGGTAAATTATTCGGTGTATTTTTATTTTTTCGAAAGTCGAACAATGTATCGAGTGAATTTCGGATGGGAGAAAAAAATCAATGTCCAGGAAGATTCGGCATTTCATATGCAAACAAGAATCTCATAATATATTGTTTCTGGATCATGGCCAGGAAATCTCGAACTCGACACATTTCGCGGTGCTCCTGCTAGACGCTTAAAGAAAAACGAAATAAGATTACGAATTCGCGCTCTTCCTCTGCACGGTTGGAACGAAGATTAAATTTTGAATCGCAGCCAATAGATTCACTTGTAACATCTGAATATTTATAATACATTTTTCAGAACGGGAAATTTTCGATTTCTCGGTGCTAGGAAATTTGGAAAATATGAAATTTATACCATGATAGCAATGAAATTTCAAATCTGTTTGTTAATCATTTCTGTGAATATGATTTCTCACGTTTTAAGAAAATATTTACACCGTATCTCTTCCAAATAATTTCTATTAATTTCCGATTTGTGGATGAAAAGCTATGAAATCTGAAAAGATTTTTTAATAATCTCTGTGAATATGATTTTTCACGTTTTAAAAAAACATTTACTCCGTATCTCTTCCAAATAATTTCTATTAATTTCCGATTCCTCGATGAAAAGCTATGAAATCTGAAAAGATTTTTTAATAATCTCTGTGAATATGATTTTTCACGTTTTAAGAAAATATTTACACCGTATATACGCGCCGTATTTCTTCTCAATTATTTCCAAAAATTTTCGGTTCCTCGATGGCAAGCTGTGATATTTGAAAAGTAGATGTTTATCAATAGTTTCTATAAATAGAACTTTTCATATCTTAAAACAATGTCCATGTAATGTTTATTAAAATAGTCTTTATAAAAAATTTTAAAATTCTCGAATCGTTCATGTAATGTTAGATCGTTAATGTAAAATTTACATATCTGGATCACGTTACGTTGTCACAATGAAATTGCCGCCTAATTGCCTTCCACTTTCCAAATTCCATCGATGAAGAACTGTCTAAATCATAGAGAGTGTAATTGTTAAACGAAAATGCCGGGAAATTAATTACGTAATTACGATTCCCCAGGCAAAGGACATAAATCTGTCACGGAACGGAGCATTTCAATGTTAGACCGATATCTTTGTGGTACCTTGACCACGTAGTTATTTACGCCGTGATTGTCTAGCAACACGATCAGTCATCAACTACCAGACCTGCTTTCGACGAGACGAAATACCGTAAAAGTAATTTTCTTGTTTCTTTTTCAATTAGTGTACAAGGTGTTTCACAGAAATGGGATGAATCGTATCGTTCTGATCATTTAGTATGTTCAGACAAATTAACCTTAAACGATAATTGTAAAATTCCAATAATCCTATGAAAATGCAATTACCTATTTCAAGACTATCATAATATTAAGTTGGTTTATTATCATTTTTATTTTTGTAATTTTATAATTGCAAAGTTACATCTAATAATTTTATAATTGAAAATGATAACTTACAACTTTCGAATTTATCATTTCTATAATTGAAAATTGTGGTTTACAAAGTAAGGTTAGGTTAGGTTATGTTAGGTGATAATTGTAATAATTCAATAGCACGGTAATCTAACGTGTCAATGCAACCGGAAGCCGAAGTTATGGCAGTCAAATATAATACCGATGGTAAAAAATTTTATAATTGAAAATGATAACTTACAACTTTCGAATTTATCATTTCTATAATTGAAAATTGTGGTTTACAAAGTAAGGTTAGGTTAGGTTATGTTAGGTGATCATTGTAATAATTCAATAGCACGGTAATCTAACGTGTCAATGCAACCGGAAGTTATGGCAGTCACAAACATAATACCGATGGTAAAAAGTCGCAAAGCCTCAGTCCAAAGATATGATATTCCATTACAAAGGTATAATAATCTATTAGTCATTTATTTCTGACATACATTATTTATTTCATTTTATACAACATTGGCAACATTAAAGTTCCTCGTCTGAGGAATGTAGAATGTAATTACACAATTGGTCCGCACACGTTTTGTCGCGGTCAGTTTGGAGTCACACTTTTTTTTAGCACGCTGAAAGAAATATTTTCGATCAACGCCACGTTTCAATCTCGGTAAAAGTATGAACGGCTTTGTACAGGTCCATCAAGGAACATTTGACTGGAACGTGACCGAATTGTGACCGGTACGTGATTTGACGTGCAATGTAATGCAGTTCTTTGATCTACACCAGTAAGTACTTCTATTGCTTCAGAATTGAGAAAAATTCTAAGGTTGAAATGCGGGAAAGAAAACTCGGTCGGTAACCAATAAAATCGGTAACCAATCTGAGGAAACTAATTTTCTTCTGTAATTTTATATTTATTACCCCATAAACGCGATTGAACTTTGTTTTTTATTTTTCGTTCACAGAACACGCTATTATGATTGCAAATTTGTTTAAACTTATATTCGACGCTTTGTAAATGCAATACTCAATGTTCTCCATTTGGATCGATACTTTTCTTGATCTTTATTAAAGATTTATTATTCCACTTTGATTTTTAAGTTAAATTAATTTTTGTATACGATCAGAGCACATGTAACATTATTTTAGGTTAATTTGTTAGAAGTATGCATATCGTTAATTCATAAAATTGTGATATTTCAAATGTGGGGCAAATGTATTAATTAATTCTGATTAAGAAATTAACCCTGAAATAAAGTTAATGAAAATGTTTTAGGACAGTGATATTTTTAAGAAAGAAATTTATTTCATTTGGAAACATTTATTTTTCTACACGTTTACAGTTATTAAAATTAATTATTTTTGATTGAGGAATTCATTCCGAGGTAAAGTTAATGAAAATATTTTAGGACAGTAACATTCCTGATAAAGAAATTTCTTTCGTTACTGAAATCGAAAATATTTGGAAAAATTTATTTTCCTACCCGTTCGCAGTTATTAAAATTTGAGCGTAATCTGTTATTTATGGGAATTTTTAGTCATTACGTGTAACAGATTCATCTGGATACACGCCAACGACCACTGTCTGCAAAAACACTTCGAACGTTAATCGTGATCTCAGTTCCTGTCGATTTCTTCTATTTTCCATTAAACCTGCGATCATTTTAATTCTTCTTTAACGTCTGTCTTATCTTAGTCAGGATTTTCGCGAGTATTTCTTGCGAGTTAACGTTGCATAACAGCGTTATGTAACACTTAATCGTAGACGTTGAACAGTGTTTTGAGGTTAGGAGAAATAAATCTATCGATTATTCGAACAAATTCATTTGCAAAATATCTGGATAAAATTAAATCAGAAAATTTTCATTCGAACGCATCGAATTGTGTAATTGAGTTTGTTGAAATTTCAATGAACGAAAATTTCAATTTCAATAAATTTCTTATTAGCTTCAAACTGATAGGTTAGAATTAAAATAAACCGTATTAAATTTTCAATATTTTGGATGCTTCAACCTAGTACTGAGCTTCCTTAAAAAATGGTCTAATATTAATTTTAAAAGTGTTCATTTCAGTTGAACACATGCAAAAGATTTATTTCATTACCTATTACTATTACTATTCCACCGTCAGTTAGCATAGTAATAATATAAAATCGAATCCTAATAGAATAATAAAAAATGGGGCATAAATACAGTCGAATCTTTATGGGAACGTTCGAGGATTATTGGTCGTGACAGAAGGGACGTATGATTAATTAGACAGTTAAGAATTAATAGGCGATGAAAAGGATGGTAGGGGTAATAAAAGTTGCGGCAACTCTAAAACCAGACACGGTTCCTCTCTCGCGAGGATATTGATATAATACTACAGGTACAATAAATCCAGTCACGAGTCTCTCGAAATTACCAATCCGTAGCTTTAATCGTCACGGAAAATTCATACAATACGTGACTAGCTTTTACTAGGTGATAAGGCACGTCCCCAAGATTCAACAGCTGCGTCGATTTTCAGCGACATGTGTTCTAGCTATGAAACATACTCTCCTAAGAATCGTTTCGTCGTCAAGTTCGAACGTGTTATCTTGCCAGAATACGGGGAGATTGTAGCTAAAAGTCGAATGACGTAATAAATCGAACGTGGACCCTTTGATTTTTTAAAGATATTCAGTTATAATTCGGGGACGTATGTTTGTAATAAGTGTGCAATTTATTAAGGGATAATTGATACCAGCGATCTGGAATATTTAATTTCGAAGTATTCTTCGAAGAATCTTCTCCAAAAGTGCTCAATGTTCGAAATCAATTTTTTCTACATTGACGGAAAAAATTTACGAAACATTTGATGTTCACAAGAGTAATACACTTGAACGTAGCGGTAAGGTCAATTATTCAATTCTTTCACAAATTCAACGTGTACCAATTCAGCTTTTCGTCGAATCCACGGTTGAATAAAGGGGGACCCCCGATTCATGAAATTCGTGTGCAATTTCAAGGGCTTCTCTTATCCAGTTTTCGGCAAACCAGCTTTCCTGGCTGAAAAATAATTAAAGAATGTCGAGATGTAAAAACACATAAAACGATGCGTTCGTTAGTGACGATTTCACGGACGTGGTTGGTCCGCGAGATTCTTGAAAGGTCCACTGTCGTAGTCTGTGTACATTCAAGGTGCGTTCGCACGGCGTGTCTACGGTGCGAAACTTTGTTCAGCCTTAACGAGCGTTTTTGCGACTTCCGTCTTATACACATAGGCAGCGAGGTGTGTCGATAGAAGTGTCGGTTCAATGTTCCTCGTGGACTGGTTCTGCTCTCAGCGAATAAAACAGGTTCCTGTTTGACCGATGGAAAACGATTGGTCTGGGGGAACGAAAATATCGTTGTTCCATTTTAAGCATAGGGCGATCTGAATGAATTATTTATTCATTCTAATAACATCGAAGGAAGTAAGACACCATAATGGCGCCAGTGCAAAGGGTTAATCTATATTTTAGTATATTATATACCAACAATTAGCAATTGTTTTTTATGATAATTGAGATGCATTTGGTGGGGGTTTTTTTTTTTAATATGCTATTGCAATTAGGTTGAATTTAAGCGTCTCTTCTATCTGTGTACCGGGAATTTCCGGTGATTTAATGTTGAATATTGTTTCGAGAGGATGTCGTTGAACTTATATCTGAGCGTATAGGGAATACAGTATTCCCCGAGACCAAGAAATTGCACTAAATCTAAATAAGGGAAGCTGTCGTCACGTTCGCTAGCATAATATTTATGGGGGACGACGATCAGGCATTTATCGATAGGGTTATGTCACCGTATAATAAAAATAAAAAATTTGCTATTCTCTATAATACATTGATGAACATATTACAAATGAACAGGTGAGATTTTTCCAATGAAAATGAGTGTAAGCATGATCTCATTCGATTCAGTTGTTATTAAAATTTGTTATTAAAAAGTGGATTCGATAATCGGAATGTCTTTAATAATGTTCGAAGTGACAAATATTTATGTATTATTTTACTTCAAATTTTCGTAAGTACATTAGAATATAAATACATTTTATTGAAAATAAGTATCATTATTGAAATACATATATTATTATTCAAGCAACAAATAGATCGAATGAGATCATGTTTGTACTCATTTTAATTGGGAAAACTTCGTCTATCTGTTAATAATACTCTCATGAATGTAACATGAATAACAAAAAAACTTGTATTTCCGTTATAGGATGACTCACACTCCTCGCATTTATCTTTCTTAGTAGCCAGCCAAGGACTCGCTCCAGCGAAGCGAGGTGGGGATATGGTGGGGAATCCCCACTGGAGAGTACGAGTGTTACACCGATCCGGGGAACACTGTACTATTACAGTAAAGAAAATACGAAATTTTGCTGGTAGAACATACGACAGTCTTTAAATCGATATTATTTGATAATTTTAAATGTTGTAAATATTACCTCGTATAATAAATACGGTACTGTACTTAACGAAAAAAGATTTAATACTTAAAAAAAAACTATAAATTACTAGAACTTTAGTGTTCAGAGAAACCGTATCTCGAAAGAATATTCCGTTTTCTATATTTCTAGGTATTATATTCGAACATTATAGTTATTATTAAAAATACATTATGCGAAAAGTTCAATTTTCTATCCACTTAAAAATTCACCAAATCACATTTTTATCGATCAATTATAAATAAATTGCACGCTATATATAAAATCATTTCGTATCAGGTAAGTTATTCGCGCTCATCAATCTTGGAGAAAATTTGAACAAAATTATGCAAGTTTCGAGACTAATTATAAGTTTCGAAAAATCGACCAACCGTTATAGTACCACCTCCTACGCTAATTTTACTCCACGACGCTTTAAACTACTCTTAATTGGAATCACCTCCAGGCTAATTAGTCGAAAAAGCCGTAAATAGTCGTTGTGGAAGGAACGCGATCGACAAGCGAATCTGAGCTTCGTGTCTAATTGCATGGAATGAACACGTGTAAGTACACGTGTATTAATCGCGATACGACCAAACCGTTTGTATACAGAATTGCATGGAATGAACACGTGTAAGTACACGTGTATTAATCGCGATACGACCAAACCGTTTGTGTACGCCCCAGCGTGAATACCGATCACACTTATGCTCCAGGAAAGGATGCAAAGTGGTTCGACGTTCCTGCTTGTCGCTCTCGTTTCTTCCTTCGATTTTACCTCGTGAATACATTAAGACGACCCCGATCGCCCCCGTGCTGCACAATAGATAGGACATATCGGGTGCCTCCGAAAAAATTCTTCTTCCAGTGTTTGTAGATTTCTAACATCTAGAGAGTGTATTAACGAAAGATTTTTCTTTCTTTCTTTTTTTTTTTTTCTTTTGAGAAAAGTGGTGTGTTACGTTTGTGGTAGTTTTTTGTAAATTGGAAAGGAATAATCAGTCATTTTTAAAATTTTATAACGTTAGTTTAGTTACCAATAAAATTAAACTCGAAGGGTACGATTAAATTAGGTATTTTTCTTAGGAGGTTCGTAACATTTTTCTATTTCCATTAGGTGCAAAATTTCTGTGGAATGATAAACTTGAATTAAAGATAATTACTCTCGGTTATACGTTCGTTCTTCTCCAGTTGTAACTATAATCGAGAGAAAAAGTCGACTTCGAATGGTAGGATTTAATTCAGATATATTTCACATTAACACGCATCGAGGGAAATTATTTGAAATTCTTGAAACACCGTTTCTACGTGTGAAATTGTAATTGTAAACAAAGGGCACTTCTAAGATCACCCGGTACATGACGCCTAGACTCATACGTGAGAGAAGTGGTAAATGAGCCATACAAGAAATAAAACCGTGAAATGCATTATTTATTTAGCGATCGAGGATCGGAGATAACGACGCGTGAAAAGCATCTCCATGGGCATCTCGGCTGGTGAAAATAAAAGTCATGTAAATTGGATTTTAATGCCCGTCAGATTTTAATCGTTTTATCGACGATTCCGCTTCGTGACCGCGCCTGGCTTGCTTCTTCTAAAACAATACTCGTGTTTCCTTTGAGACGATTTCTCACTCACTTGAATAGCTTGATAATATGTAATTACATTTTATTAATATATAAAGATATTTACAGAAGATATTGACTATCGAGACCCATTGGTCCCTTTGGTTTTCTAAATAAATCAGTTTTCAAGCGTAAGCAATTTTAAGCTAGATCATCATAGATTACCGGAATCATCGCGTTAGATCAATTCGACGCGATTGATCGATCTAACGAGAGTCTGGTTAATTATTCAGAAATTTCTGATAAAATTTTAAAGATTCTTTTTTCGTTTGACTATTTATATAAGATGTGTCTGTAAATTGGGGAAAGACTAACGGAAAAGTAGCTCCCATGGTGAAGTATTTGACGTGGTAATGTTTTAAGTTGTGAAGCAGTTCTCTAAAAATTTTGCTTCTTATGCGAGACTGTTGATGGAAAAGTTGTGTTAATTTGTGGAACGAACGTAAGAGGGGGGGAATTGTAAATAAAAGAAATTTTTTGCTTCTTCAATTGGAGCTTATTTATCTTAGAAATTTAAGCGTACACCGATGTTTGACATTTTCAGAATCTTCAATTAAAGAAATGAATCAAAGATAATTTACCGTCAGATAGTCCACTTTTAGGATGCTTTCTTCATCTCGTATATTCGAAGAAATTTCTTTTTCACCGGCTATGACTTCGTTTTTATTTAAGCGCTATTTTGTATCTTTCAACTTATTCACAATCAGCTGTATTTTTCGTTTTTCTCAGACAGTATTCTTAAGCTCCTCTCAATTTTTCCAATGTATGCCATTCCACATGAGCAAAGTATCTTACAGAGTTCCGATAAGAATAGCTAGATGATCCTTTGGGAAAGCAAGTACCTCTCCAATCTTTGCTTGCTTTGTGAAGATGTTGTTTTGATGTTCGTCTTTCTTTGTATTATTTCGCCGATCCGATCTCTCAGATCTTCTCCGCAAGAAGGAAGAGCTAATGTTCTGTTTAATTTTTCATTTCTGTGCTACTGGTTGTTTTGAAATAAGAAATATTCTTTCACGATACGTACCGTCGTATGTAGATACTTAAATACATGTGTTTCATTATCAAGATATTCCTTTTTTTATTTAACGTATAATTAAGTGTTGTTAAAAAAAAAGAAACAGTGAAAAAAGAAATGACACGTCACATGAAACTCAAATTAATTCTTCTCCTTCGTTCTTTGGGATTTGTTTATTTTTCACGCAAGCAACACGTGGAAAGTTAATACTTTAATATTGTACGTGGTCAGAAATAAGAATAAAAATTGGAACATTGGAATTTCATTTTTTGACAAATTTATTTCTGGAGCAAAGTATATTGCAATTTTCTCTTCGACTGTTTCTTTAGTTCTATATTTATCAGTATTCTGACACGTTCAACTTCATGTCCAATATCGTTTGAATTGGAAACAATGTTCACAAAAAATGTTTTGTGGGAAATTATTTTATTGCAAATACTGAATCACATTAACATATACATACGAGCATAATTAGCTAGAGAATGTAATTAGGTGGCCCCTGTTTTTTATTATTTTATTCCCAATATGTTTCAGAAGCTTCTCTATGATATTAATAATTTACAGGTTGATATTAAAAAGGATGAAAAATGTTGGATTAATTGAAATTGTCACAGTCAGAACGATATAAATTTCTTATTTTCACAATATTGATTTAACGACATTTGACAATGGTCAGTTGGCAATCTTCTACAAGGCTACAAAGTTTCAGGCTTTCATCAATTATTGGAAAAATAATATTTATAATTAACTTCGTTTATTATTTACCGTAACATTGTATACAGAGAGTGGTACAACAGATGATTGCAGGCAGGAGGTTGTAGACAATGTATAATCTTTTTTTATTTGTTCATTCTCATCTTCTCGGAACGAGGAAGAATAAAATTGTATATTCCTACCTTCTCACGTCACAATAAATCTTCAAGCTTCGTTTGTTCGTTTCTTTACTGCATCTTTGCTTTTAACTAAATCACGTTTGTAGTTGTAACGACCGTTCAAAAGGAACTTAACTATTATTCTCGATTGAATTGAAACTTACCACCTCTGTTACTCCTTGTGGAACACCTATTACCGCGTTGTGTGGTACCATCGTGATTTCCGGTATCTGAAAATAGTATAGATGAAGTTTCAGTTCCAACGGTGATTTCACTCCATTTCACAGAAATTTCACGAATTTCTTTTCCACTCACCTCTACGGTCGATGGTGTTCCCAGCGCGTAAATGACCGCATTAGCAATGTCCTTGTCTTTTAATATCGATGTATCCTCAGAGTCTGGCAGCTGAATGAGTTTCTTGATCATGTCAGTTAGCACTGCTCCAGGACTGATATTCTGACGAAACACGAAAATTTTATCATGTAGAATCTTAGAAGTATCACGGTTACGGTGTTTTCACGTATTGTAGAACATTATACAAGATTTCAAGAGAAAAGGAGCAGAATAATTAGAAATTATTAACCTGCTAACTGAGGAAGATGAGTTCGAAGGATTAATATTTAGAACGTAATACGTTATCATTTGCAGTACACTGTAAACTATAATATTTATTTGAACGATAAGGTATATCGTGCTTGAATTTGCAAGAAATTTTGAGAATGACGAGTTCTTTCAAACTTTTTATTTTTCTGAATGCCTTTCCCATGCATCATTCTTTTCGATAGAAAAAAAATTGTAAATCATGCACTTACCGTGATTTTAATCTTCAGCTTCCGTAGGATTATTTCGTGACGAAGTTCCGTGCCCAAAGCTCTCAGACCATATTTACTGGGGCCGTACATGCCAAACGGTATGTGTAAGGATTCGCCGTACAAACCAGCTATGCTGTAAGTAGCATGCAAATATACAGAGGTAGTATCAGCAGGAGTATGAAAAATTTGGGTAGGTTTTTAACGATAAGTTCTTAACGACTTCAAATTACTCGTAAATTATTTGTTGTATGAAAATATAAACGAAAAGTTACACAGTATCAAGGGGATAGGTATATAGGGTGTCTCTGAACTGGTGGTATAGTTTGTGGAAGCGATATAGTGATATGCAGTATGAATTCTCAGTCGTCTCTTGCTCAATAGTAGTTCCTCTATTGGTAAAAATTAACCTGTAGCTGTCAACGATTAAGGTGCAGATAAACTTTTTAAACGTACTGCAATGGAGAAAGTAAGTCCTAGTTGATATCGAACGGCTCTGAACGAGGTTCGAGCTCTTTATCTCCCTCGAATTGTTGTTTTGACGCTCGGATTACGTGTGTTTTGCGGTTGCTCGGTTGCGGGGATATTTTAAAACGTTAATAACTAAAAAACGAAGCGTTAAACGCAATTTTTTTATTCTTGATTTTCGTCTTATATCGGCTCCTAGAATCACCCCCTGAATTTTCTTCCAAAAGTAGCTACATATTCTGTAGAGAAGTTCTTTTTTCCTCTATTCTTAAAATTTTATCAAACGTGACTATATTACTGTACCGCTTTCACAGACTATACAACCCGAAAAGGAGTCAATCTACATGAAAAAATAAGTGAAAAGTGTAAAGTAACATTTTTTCGTATAAAGTTTCATTTCTGGAATAGAACGATATTGAAAATTTATAGAGTGCGTGTACACTTATTACCGCATGCGCTGTAATAACTGCGGAAACGTTTAAAAATGTTTCTCACGCGCTCATTATCCGATTAAGCAATTGCGTTGATTGCAACGAACAACACTGAACACTGCGTGAAATTAAATATTATTCTACTGATATCCCAGTAACTGTTACCTTCAGATTCTATTTAGTATAATATATTTTTATTCAGCGTTTGATACTTTGTAAAAATTCGGAAGAAATGTTGCATATTCCGTTTAAAAAATTGAACGAGAAATGGACTATTACTTTACATGTTTCTTTTGATATTATGCAACTTTTGTTCCAAATATTTTTTCAGGCAGCAAACAATTTACGAGTAATTTAAAGTCGTCAAGTTAGGTTCTTCACACTGTTATAATCACAGGTGATTTGTACGAATAGTAAAAACAATTTCTTCTGTTAAAAGGGATATTTTAAAATCTCAGATCGTTCTGAGTAAAATGAAAACGAATGTTATGCATATATGTTCATTAGTTTCAAAGATAAAAATTTATTTATATGGTTAAGTTACTTTACGATTGGTGAAGGTGACCAGTATCTATTAAAAGTGTCAGAATCTATTAAATGCCTTCTTAATCTTGTAGTTATCTTTTACTTGGTACACTTAACTTCAATCGAACAAAAGTGTCCATTCCTGTTCGAATTATTTCAGATGATGAGGCAGAAATGAACGTAAGAGAATGTTGCTTATTCTGCCAGCAATCTACAATCTTCAACTTACACAATTGAAGTCCATGGCTGTATTATTCTTTTTCGATTCATTCATATATTTCTTTTATTCAAAGTTAAAGTCTACCGATGTTTCGAAGTGAATATTCCAAGAACAATAATTTATTATTAAATTACAATACACAGTTCTCTCAAAAATTTTTTCTTTTTAGTTATCTCAATTTCTACGTAACTGTACGAAAAGGTACAGTTGTAAACAATTATTATTCGAATAGAACAAGTATAATTTCGAATTATTAAACGGCATAACATTACATTCTATTAACTTGACATACCTGTTGATGTTGATTATATGACCACTCGCGTTTCGTTTTTGTATAGACTTCGTAACTTCTCGCGCACAAATTGCTGGAGCTATCAAATTAGTATCCACGATTTTATGATATTCTTCCGCGGATTCTGCGTCTGCAACACAGTATTCATAAATTAACATTTCGGTTCATCACCATCCAGTGTTAGGATAAATGTACCTTGGTATTTTTATACTCAGAACCCACTGTTCTACCGAATTTCACCATAAAAAATTGGACGTGCTGTTTAAAAAAACAAAATTGATCTTCAGATCTCTTTTACGCCTCCATCTTTAAAGAAACTATTGTCACCATGTTACGTCGTTCTTGCGACCACACAACGTTTGTACGCAATGTTTTTGTTTACTATTTGAAATGACGGAGATATCTGAGGTGGACAGATTATGAGATTATACAGGGTGAGTCACGAAAAGCAGAACACATAAGTACAATACTTATGTAAATATGTATATAGATATCCATGTTAGAATTGGGGATAGAAGAAAGTGTAAGAGAGAAAATTCAAAAATTGCAACGACAACTTTCAAGTGTGTAATTATTTCATTTGAATTAAATTAAATGTTGAAAATGAGCTAATCGGTTACAAACATTTTGTGATTGTAATCTGTTTGTATAATTATACGTGGCCTCTTAAACAGTACAACTGTCTTCTTTGACATTTTCTCCTATATTCAATGCTAACAAAAATATTCACATGTTCTTTTTCTCGCGAGTCACCCTGCATAACTAGGGGAAATAAAATTTCAAAATTAAATTGGAAAGTATTATCGACAGAGATGGAATAATTCCGAATAATACAGAACAATGAAATTATTTAAATGTCAGGTTTCAAAGAAATAATTTTTATGCATTATAATGATAGTTCCTTAACTATTAATTTTTTCATTAATTTACGATTCTCTGATTACTATGGATGGTGCATTCTTTCAACCTCACTGTCAGTATACAGAGTGGGCCAGTAAAAATTACAACCTTGAATAATTCTAGAATTATAAAGAGAAAAATTTGTCGAATAAAATTAGTCGATATATATTACGAAATCGTAGTTTAAGAAAAAATTTCAAACTCTAACTTTGAGAGCGTATGAAAGTCTCCCGCGTAAAAATGCGCCTTCTCGTTCATGCGCGAAAAATACAGGCGAATATCCCGTACAACCGTTCGGCAGAAACGAAGGCCATCGCGGTCGCGGTCAATGACCGTCGCAGAACAACATCAACGAAAGTGTTTGATGTATTCGTTCGCGTATCTCTGCGAGGAATTTCATTACAGACGGTGCAACCGCTAAGAAAAATTCACAACGCGATAACTTCAACTTGTAAGAGCTAATATATATATTTTTTTTGTGCTATTATTTTATGCACACTTTCATTTCCGACGAAACTAAGATCGAAACGCAATTTCATACGAAGTTAGAAATTTAGATCGTTGGAGAAAGTGTATCTTGATCTTTACTTTTTTTTTCTATAGAATTAATCAGTGTATTTAGTTGAAAGTATCTACTGTCGCTTCATGCGGATCTTGATAACGTTCGAGTTTCTAATTTTTTCGATGTACAAACAATTTCAGCTTTTTAAATACACTTTTACCGAAAAAAAAGATACTTTCAACCGTGATATCTTATTTTTCACTGTTTCTTGGACAGAAAGAAATGACGTTGCACTAAACGCAAAGTACAGTATAGTATTGCACTTGGAACAGGTTTTATTCTACGCTCTTGACTCATTTTTACGATGATAATTTTTTTCATAATTTCTTTTTTTTTTCAATTGTAATTATCAGCGATAATTATTATTAGCCTTGTGCCTTAAAGTAGAATTATTTACATCCGTTTACATTTTTTCTTCTTCGTTGACGTGTTTCATATGACGTCAAGAAATGCATTCCACAAGTGTCATCGTGTTCTTTCATTCAGCACAATCTCGTTACTTTGGAAAGCAAAGTACGCGTGAAACGGTGTAAACAAATCGAAATACTGCAAAACTGAATGTTTTCTACGGAAGTTGTATAATTTTACAAGAGACACATTATAACGTATTTTTTAAGAATGTTTTAATTTCTATTTCGTTATTATTCCAATTCGTATTATAATAATATTGTCTGAGGTAAATTCAACGTACTTATGTGACTTTCAGTCGTTCGGACTAACGAAAGGCAAGTGAAAATTTTTATTCATTGGTTAAACTGTTCTTCACTCTTTATGGCCGTTTAAATAGTAATTTGTCATCGTCCTCCTCATTCCGTCATTTCTTCGCACTGCACATTAGCCAATTCTTACTATATTTTTTCATTTAACAATCAAATTCATGCATTGTTAAAAATGTGTCGAAACCGAAACAAATTACTGTTATATTATTTATTATCGTCGTTTTATTTCCTAATTTGACAATATGTCTT
The DNA here is from genome assembly GCF_001263275.1 of Habropoda laboriosa. Lineage (NCBI taxonomy): Eukaryota > Metazoa > Arthropoda > Insecta > Hymenoptera > Apidae > Habropoda > Habropoda laboriosa. Next base: position 616,890 of record NW_017100137.1, on the reverse strand, counting down.
GATGCAACGATAAATTTTCATGTTGCGCATTAAAGTTGATTTATGAACGAGCCTGAAGATTTACTTCCTCGGTAAGGTTCCAGCATTGTGCAACATTGCTATTTACCGTGTATTATCGTGGCAGTCACATTTCATGGACAACTGTGTGCTAATTGCAATTATTAGTCTGTACATCTTGTTGCGCGAATCCACAGATCACCGTGACTAAGCGTTTTTTATAAAGATGAAAAGAAACGTTACAAAACAGAACAAAAGAAAAAAAAGAATGAAACGTAAAAATCATTGATCGTACAAAAGAAAAATTACAAAATATCTTCTCCAATATACGGTTTTTCTATCAAAGATAAACTCAGACCGAATTTTTCATAGCAGTTCGCAAATCTAACGCATAAGGTTGGTATCAGTGAGAGGTTTCATCTATTTAGTTGGTCAATGAAGTCCATTCCAGAATCATCAAAATTCAACTAGCATTTGTTAACAGGAAAGGTGTATATACACTACCGGCCAAAAGTTTGGAATCACTGAGCATTGCAATTTACATTGAAAAGTCAGCGACTTTGAGAATTTTTTATCATTCGAATCAATCGATATGAGATAAATTGATAAATGTAGAATTGAGATAAACTTCAAATCTATGAAAAATTAGCAGCAGATTTAATATTCATGAAAGGTGCGAGGTGATTCCAAACTTTTGGCCGGTAGTGAATACTTCTTTTGCAGTGTAATACCCACGACACATAATACCCACGACACATAACACCCAAGACGGACCACACACATCGGGATAAATACAATTTCCATTTAAAAATCAGTCGATATTACAGGAATCCAGGACAGGCCACACGCATCGGAATTAACCGATATTGTAATAAAGGGAAGGGCAATTGTATAAAAGGGGAACCGTTGGAAATAAAGGTAGTACGTGACTCGTAAACTCCTCACTGTCAGTCTTTAGCTTTAGAAGTGTATAGTTTCGGAAATCATCGAGTAAGCTACTCATTTTCGTAAACAAAAGAATTGTTATTAGCAGCAACGGATTCCGACACATTGATATTTGTAAAATGTGGGGTAAAATTCCCCGTCACAGTAGCACGCGTCTCACGATCAATGACTTGTGCAAAAATAAAGGATGTCGGATGTGAGGTTTTGCTATATCATCCTTGTAGTCCAGATCTGTGTCTTTATGACTGTCACTTGCAAAAAACTTTCTCGCAAATAAGCACTTTGGGAAGGATGTCGAGATCAAAACACCAGTTAATTCATTTTTTGCAAATGAAACTCAATATAGAGCGTTGGCAGTGAGTTACAGAAACAAGTAGTGATTGCTTTGTTAAAAAAAAAAATTATGTTTCGAGAAAGTTCATTGCTTTGTTGAAAGGAATTCTGTTTCAAGAAAGTTCAGATTACTTGAATAGTGTACTATACATTCGGAGGAACTTGTTATTAGGTATAAACATACGCGTTCTGTTACTGGCCGTTCAATGTTTTGAAACGGCATGAAGCAACAGGTAGCACGTGGAGCAGGGGCACGTGGAGCAGGGACACGTTTTTGAGAAAGTTCCTCAGCGTAGTTCCATCGTCGTCGTTGAGGAAAGAGTCGTATAATATTCTTACGTAGTTCATTGTTGCGTGATATTGGCATTGAAATCGGTGGACTCAATAAGCGTGTATACACATGTGCTTTATAGATATCTTAGTCACACACGATAAAACTATCATTCAGATATTACGTTTACGCAGCGTACATGTAAATACATTCCTCGATAGTACGTGAGCGGAACAATAACACGCGATATTCGCGTAAATAAACTCCACTTGTAAGAGTAAAAATTTAAACAATCACTCGTCTTGTGTAATTTAGTAAATGTTGATAAAATAAAATTGAAGTAGTAATGAAATAGTGAAATTTACATATTGTAATAATAAGTAATTTAAAAATAATAATTACATTCTTGTTTTATTTATAAATTGAAAAATAATCGACCAGTATGACAAATGTTATTATATCGTCGTGATTTCAAAGTTTTGAATACATATTGCAATGATTTAAAGAAAACATTCCATTTATTAATTTCAATTAGACGAATAATAGACTTTTTCGTTTTCCTCATTCCGGTATTACTTATCGTCAATAATGAAATCTATTTAATTGCTTTCACACTTTTGGATAAATGGCGTAATCAGTAAATGCTAGTGACGTAATCGAGAGAACAGGCAACGTTGTTGATAAACACGCTTTAACGCACAATACTTCATACTTGTAGACACATCAGAGTGTTTCACGTTATAAATAGTTATGCAAGGCTACCGTGAATCTTTTACACCGAGTGCTGTAGAAAAGTCGTTTGTTTCAAGTAAAAATTTCCCGTTAAGTTTTACATTTTCCATTATGTTTATGAAGTTTACACTATGATCAATGTTACATCACTGTTAGAAGCCTATTAGATTTATGTAGAAATAATCGATTTAACTGTAAATTTTTTATAAATTGAAATGCCTGCCAGATTTGCACAATTTGTACAAAAATAATTCATCTTAATATAGCACTGATTCACGCTTTTCAGAACGAAAGGGTTAAGTAATACTCAAGCTTCAAACGAAAAAGGCAGAAAATATTGAGATCTTTAGCGGTGATTCAAGTTAAATTCGGACTTCAAACAAAAAGAAAAGAAAAGAAGAAAAAATATCGAGTCTTTTAACACTTTTACTGACACAGCTACTGTATAGGGCATCGTATGTGCCAGTGTCGGCAGTGCGTCGGTCGGTGCTCATCAAAAGTCGCTGTGTAATAGACGAGTACAGTCAATCGAAGAAATATGATCAGGTGTCAGAGTTTACACGTTCGAGCTTATCAACAAGCGAATCGACAGAAAACCTCAGTCAAGGCCGCAGAAGTATGCTTTAGAAAAATGCCACATTCGATCCTAGCTAAACCTATGAAAGCTCTAACAATAAGTGAAAATCACGATACTTTCTTTCAATGCTGTCATTGCTGTATTTTTTTTTTTTTTCTGAGAACTACGATTCCAAAAAGTGTTAGAAAATCGAAAATTTTGAATCATACCCATCTTTTAGGGCGCCAAAGGTACCATTTTATGCCATTACACGCAGACGCCATATTTCTAATAATTTTCAATTTTTCATTCCTGTTTTCTTCTCTATAAACATGTACTTTTGTAATACAAATCAACCTAATAGTTTGTCCCCCAATCACTCACAAACACTGATCACTTTTTAGCGTCGAGAAACCTATACGACCTCTTAACGCTTCAATTTACGGCCTCGCTATATTTCTTCCACCGACTATACCGTCACGAATCCTTCGTTGAACGCTGAGACAGCGTGTTTCTATGTTATGCCTGACTAGGAATCGGAGGCAAGCGGCCCCTTTTCGATTTCAAGTGGCAGCGAAAGTGTTAACAGTAGAGCGACGAAATCTTTGCTTGGTCGGTCGATCGGACGACAATGCGACAGTGTCCATATACGGCCGGCTGTCGAATACTAGTTACGACCAGAGCGGTCAGTTTTCAAGATGCCTTTGTCGAAGTCGGGGTTGCTTTTTTTTTTTAGTGAAAATAGTTACTTAAAATATATATTATGAAAAAATACACGCAAGAGGAAACGTCATACAGTAGACAGGATAAAATTCGGCGAATTTCACTGTCATCAAAGAGAGTTAATTTAACGAAAGTTTCAAAAAATAAAAATCCTCAAAAATAGCAGAGATGGGCGTCCGTGTGAAAAAGTCAAATCCTAATCCCTTAGCCTTTTGTCGCAAGATTCATGCGTGCAATGCGACAAAAAAACAAACTCGTTTGAAATTCGCTAATTGCCAATTTGGGCACGATCGTGTAATATGATTTGTCTCTTTCTTTTACACGATTTTAATATGATTTTGTCGCTATAAGACGTCCAGTTAGGACACAGTCTGATCCAGATCGAATTGAAACTTTCAACGAAATAATCGGGAGAAGAACATCAGCAAGTGTGTTTTACCTATGATGGGTTTGCCTTCGGCGACTCCAGCATTGTTTATGAGGATGTCAACACCACCAACCTCTTTCTCGGCCCATTGGAACGCTTTCACGATATCTTGCTCCTTTCTGACATCACACTGGACCACGTAAAACTTGTCCTTGCCGATTTCCGCCTGTTGTTCCTTCAGTTTGTCTACACGTCTCGCGAGACCGACCACCTTAACGCCGTGGAGCGCTAAAGCTTTCGCCGTCGCGGCGCCGATACCGCCGCTCGCACCGGTTACGATTGCTACCTTTCCAACCCAGCGATCCATCTTTCGCGGTATTGTGCCACAGACTGACTCTGTACACGGTCCCTTCCGCCGCTTTATACAGACAATTTCAGCCTTTTGCCGCGCGCTGCACTACCAATCACCGGCCATCACGTTCGCGTATCATCTCGAGATTACTCGGTTGGATTGCATGTAACGATGATTAGCGTTTCTTGGTACTTGGCGTGCCGAGATTTTTTTTCGCGAAATCTTCTCGATGCTTCTTCGACAGACTTGTCGAGATTAGGAGTTTCTATTGTGCGCCGATTTTTAAGTAAATAAGTGAATTCTGCGTCTTGAAGCATGAATTTCTTTACTCTGTGAGAAAATGCCATTTTGTCAGAAAGTTCTTTTAAACGTTGTTTTTAAGATCGAAATTTTTTCTGATAGGCTACCTTCTTCGTAAAGATGCTTTAGTGGTGTTTTTCCCTTTTTAGTGAAAGAAAAACATTAAGTGCCTAAATTTACCATTTTCAAAGTATTGTCTAATTGTAACGAACAGACTTCCAAAAGACACGTGAAAACACTATCTTTCACAGTATATGCGAACTTCATATGAACTTGCTCCTCAACTCAAACTTTGTAATTAACATCTTTATGTACGGAGTTCCTACCTGATTTTCTATTCATTTAGAATAATTTGAAAGAGGAAATTTGTGTATAGGGTGGACCAATAGAAATTACCATCTTGAGTATTTCTAAAGTTACGTACCCAGATAGTAAACGTCGTTTTAGAGATCTCCGATTTATGTCCTTTTTTCGGTCTGAATGTCGTACGACCTGATCTGAACGTCTTGAAGATTATGATAATGTATAAAAATTACATCTTTAAGGAGGGAATTCCCATTTAGAGAGGTCGACCAACCGATTTTTAAAAAATCGCATTTCCTTCAAGTGTGACACCTTGAAATCGATCAAGTGACAAAGTTACAATGATCTCAAGAAATGCTAAGTGTAGCACAATTTCAAATGCGTTTTCCTTGAAATTGTTTTGCAAACTGGCTGCCATGATTTCTCAATAGATATCCCTTTATCGCCCGCGCTAGAATTACAAACATGTCAATATCTGCAGTAGTTTCTTTTTATCGCCTGAAGAAGTTAAAACTTTCGTGATAAAAACCTGCCCGTCATTTTGTCGAAATATACACAGGGTGGGGCATTTGAAACAGGTCACCTGAACGGCTCGCTTGCTTTTGATGATAGAAAAAGATGCATCAGATCAAACATGCTTGGTTTCGAGGTGCGCATAATCTGTTGACAGTAATGTGTACCGGGAACTGCGTTCACAGATATGTAATAAGGCAGAAAGACGGTGTTTATGACTTCCATATATGGTCGAAACGCGAAAGATGTTGAAAATTGCGAGTGGCCCTAATTTTTTGGCCAAGAACTGCAGATATGATCGACTCAGCCAATAGAAGTGTCGCTGTTACACTGCAGTTACTTAGATTGGTGATTGAGCGGATGACTCCCCTGTTCCCTGTGCTGTTTTAGCTTGTAGGTAGTGTGCCAACGTCTCATATCCGCATGGTACCTTTGTTGCTATGAAGAAAACTAGTTTCGTTGATCTTAGTAAATTACAAACCTTGTTAGTTATTCGAAGATTTACCTAAGAACAACGTCTGTAACTTCGTCACCTGTTTGATGTACACTGCAACGTCAAAAGCTCGAATCGAAACACGTTTATCCACGACTACTAAATACAGTCGGTAACAAAAGTCTTCGTGCAAACAGCAAACTTCGTATACCTAAACTCTAAACTGTTAAAACAGACCGAGATTACATGTTGACAACACCATTTCTCCGGTTCCTTCTTTGCAACAAAATTATTGTAAAATAAACGGTAAATAAATAAAGTGATTAACCGTAGAATGAAATTAAATAAAATTTAAATAATTAACCGTAAAATGAAACTAAATTAAATTAAAACAATTAACCATAAAATTAAATTAAATTAAATTGAGATAAATGAACATAAAGAAAATAACTTATTTTAAATAAGTAGCCACGAACTGTGCTCACTTTTTCCGATTTTCGCAACGATTTATCGATGATCTGCTAACTCTTCGATCACATTTTCGATAAACTTTTCCATTCCATTATTGAAACAGACACTTTTTATAAGGCTTAATAAATTCCTACTTGCGATACATAGGAACACGAAAAATTCGATGCAGAAGTTCCGAAGTATGTGTTCAATCTTGATACGAAAAAGCGGGATGTGGAATCGCGAAAAGTTTCTTCGAGATGTTCCGATATAGAGTGTACCTATTCCTCGAAGGAAACCGCTAACGATTTCTTTAAGATTTCGTCTGTATCTATTTCTCGACACAACCTTCTCCCGCCTCGAGAACGAATTGATACGAAGTAAATGGAAAATAAGCGACCAGGAGTTACGTTTAACAAAGGTTCAATGCAATTCAATTTCAACCGGAGGTTCGAATCTTCAGGGCTGTTTTCTTAACTTTTTCATCCCAGCCTTTTACCCTTTATAGTTGTTCCCTGATGTTCCTAATATCCCCACTTTTTACATTCGAACACCTCGGGACTTTAGAAATTAGTATATTCTTGTATTTTTGTGTTTCATTTATCATTCTATATTTTTAAATTTCCATATTTTTCTTTATTTTATATTTCTTTCTGTATTTTAAAATTTTTATATTTCATTCATCTTTATATATTTTCATATTTCTACATTTCACTTATATTCCAAATTTTTACATTTCTTATCTGATTAACACGAAAAGCATTTAACATAAAGTTTGGATAATAGAGTAATATAGAGTTTGCTTAATAAAAAATTGAGTAAAAGATTTGAATTATGATTAAGATTTCATTTGCGATTAAAAGAGAATCGTGAGAAATTGCATTAGCGAAGATTCGAAGTGTGAGAATTTAACACTCTTTATTTCCTTCTGATTCATAAACGAGTCTTAAGATAGACGTCCTCGGTAAATTTCCATCATTCTGAAACTATGTAACGAATGTGCATTAATTTACCACACGCTGCTGTGACATTAACATAGTTGCAATTTGTATGTACTCCATGTTGTATGAATCTATAGATCACCGCGATTAAGCGACATTTTCCAATGATGAAAGAAAAAGAACGGAACGTTTACATTGGTCGTGTAAATAAAAATCATAGAATATTTTCTTCGGTAGAATAAGTTGTCTCAGTCGTAAGCATCAAAGATTGAACTCTTCATGCGTCACGAAAAAAATGTCGTTATTTCAATGGAAAAGTATTGGAAAAGAATTGTTGAAAACTGTTACAACGCAATCTGACAACATGATTACAAGGCATGAAATGGACAGGTCTTAAATAAATTTAGCGTTTCCGTTTTCAGCTCTTGTTTTCATATTACGAATTTAATATTTAAAACTAAACATTTCATTTTTGTAACTATAGCTAGGCTGTTTTTTATATTGTTTGCGAAGAGTAAGGTTTTAAAATGTGGCTCCATAGACAGCGAGGGCCCAGCTTGCCCCAAAAACAGTTATATCAGCATTAAAGATTCATTTTAATTCAAAATTTAGTTACAATTTGTTAGGTGTAGAAACGAATTCTTCCCGACTTTTGTGTATACAATCAAAGTTTTATTTAAAAAGAACGAAAACAGATGAATCATCGAAATGATTTCCATTATCGTTGACGACTTTTTGCCATTTTTCTGGTAGCTTGCGAATATCAACGTAGCTTTGAATCGGTTATGTGAATCCAGTTGGAAAAAATTCATTTTTACATCTAACATATGGCTGAGAATGATCAAATTGTGAAGGATGCACGATACACAAGCTTCTCTTACTTTACACGGTATTAAGATAATAAACAGCTTACGCTTGCACGCGTAGTCAGTAAAAGAATCACAAGTGAAAAGGGTTAAACGACGCTTATTTCGAAGCAACTTTTCGGTTGTTCCGTAAAGAAAATCTGCCGTATGCGGATTTGTTTTTACAGGAAATCCCATGCATACTGAATGAGATCAGCGGTGTGCAGAAGAACAAGAGGCTGACATTATTAGTACCACAAAAGCTCACCAAGGTAACGAGTTTCACGATCGTTTGCGAAAGGGTTTGTACGGTAAGGAGGGATCTACATCGCTTCCTCTTAATCCTATTTAACGTTGCACACACGAACCAGAGTGTCGATGTTCGCAAGTATGAACGAAGTTGTATCCCTAATCAGAACTTTTAACCCTTTGAAATTAATTTCGACGCGTCACGAAGTAATCCAAAACTCAGGTGTACCTACCTGTTATTTTTCCACTAGGGATCTATGGGAATTATTTTTAATTGTAATTCATTTCTAACGTATAAAATTCAGTCGTTGGTCGCTTGCTTGCATTTACTTTCTGCGACTGTAACGAATGAGAAATAATTATCCGCAGGAAAAATATGTAGATCCTTTAGAGATCCATAGATCCTCGAAATGAACGAGCATTTATTGAACAGCACTTCTTTTAGATAAGGAGACTTAAATTTAGGATAGTGAAGTGTATTTTAAAGGAGATTTAAATCGATTAAAGTGGATTTGCAATCTTGAAGTTTCATTTGTGATCGTGAGTTATAGTCACTCTTTAGTACCACAGTTTCTAATGTCTTT
>NW_017100137.1:605896-607838 GCF_001263275.1 Habropoda laboriosa | reverse complement strand
ATTATACTGTGAGTATTGAAAATATTAATTTTTGAATTTATTTTTTAATTTGTAACCATTGTGTTCTTATTCAAATAGCCCATCCTGTGTAGCGTTGAAACAAGTTAATCATGCTCAGCGAAGTGAATGTATTATTGAATAAAATGTTAAAATTACTATTGACATTAATTATGCAACAAAATTTACGCACCTGTTAGATAACAGCTACGTATATACCGGATGCTGAAGTAATAATAAAATATTAATAAACACGTCTCCATATTTAAAAAAAAGAAAATTAAGACCTCTCTTCAAACGAAAATTTGAAGAATTTTAGAATTTTTTTTATAGGAATGTACTCAAGATAATCTGCTTCCATATTCTAAATATTAGTGTTTCCTATGCAAATGAACTTTCTACGGTTACAAATCGGAAAATTAACTTTTGTATCTGTTAAAGTATTCGAAGTGCCCGCGTGTGGAGACCCACCGAGCGTCAACTGTTTTTCCCCGAGAGCACGCGTGTGTTGTGTTGTGTGTTTATATCTCTCCTTGATTTCTTTCTGTTCCACCACCTCACATAATTAACAACCCAACAGTATCGAAGTTCAGTTGAATGTGTTTAAATTCATAATCCGAGGCTAAATATAGACACAAGCATTGTAAAATTCAAATTGAACGAAGAAGAAGTTAAGAAATTTCATTTCCCGAAGGATAAATACACACGGTCTTTCGAAAATAATGCAAAACCTAAAAGTACGAAAAAGGAAAAATTCGATTTCTTTTTCAATACTTATCCATGGATGAAGAACGACTTTAAAATTGCGTGTCACTCCCAGAAATACGACAATTTATTTCCGAAAGAACGCGCCGTCAATTTTGCGCAACTTTTTTCTGAAAGTGATTAAAAACTCCATATGCGATAGTAATCGAATTTCCCTTGAACCGATTTACGAGATTGACAAAGTCAATTTAAGTTTATCGAGTTTCGTATAATTCTGTATAGGAAATGAAAGTTGATCTGTTGTATTTTAGTCACGAATGATTGATTAACTCTTCACTTTCCAATTTTAAATAAATCTACGTAGATAATCTAATTTTTCCGCGGAGTGGAACACGTGTTTGCAAAAGATGCTTTAAAATTAGAATTTTTTCAATTAGAACACTTACAATTAGCTGTTTTAAACTGCATATTTTATTCTTTGTATAATGTATTATATTACTTCAATTAATTTTTCGTGTCGTATAAATTCAATTTTGAGGAACAAATAACAAGTAGTTCATTTTCTCTTTATTTTCTTTAGCAGTATTAAAGTCACCGACATTTCAACATACCTATTGTTTAACCAACAGGGGTTTATGGCACGGATTCCAAGCGACGTTACTTTTGAGAAGTTTTTTTTCTACAAGTTTGTTGATAACAATAGCCTATTCAAGCCAGAGGGCAAATCCGGTTTATTACCTGACGGCCACGGATATTCTCCACTTCTGCGGGCCACATGGTAAGCCGGTACTTGCCTATGCGCATGTTGATAACAATAGCCTATTCAAGCCAGAGGGCAAATCCGGTTTATTACCTGACGGCCACGGAAATTCTCCACTTCTGCGGGCCACATGGTAAGCCGGTACTTGCCTATGCGCGCTCAGTAACGGTAAACATGCCATAAACCCGTAAAGTCGACGTTTCGGCAAAATTTCCTGACACCCCCGTTTGGGACCGTCTCTCCCTCTCTGCCACCGCCCTACTCTGCGGACCACGGGGGAGTGCACGAGGGCCCGAGGGCCGAAAGGCCCATGATTTGCCAACAAGGTAAACCCATAAACCCGTAAAGTCGACGTTTCGGCAAGATCGCCACTCGGGGCTGACACCCCCGTTTGGGCCCGTCTCTCCCTCTCTGCCACCGCCCTACTAGTGCACGAGGGCCCGAGGGCCGAAAGGCCCATGATTTGCCAACAAGGTAAAT
>NW_017100137.1:601242-604538 GCF_001263275.1 Habropoda laboriosa | reverse complement strand
GCCACGGAAATTCTCCACTTCTGCGGGCCACATGGTAAGCCGGTACTTGCCTATGCGCGCTCAGTAACGGTAAACATGCCATAAACCCGTAAAGTCGACGTTTCGGCAAGATCGCCACTCGGGGCTGACACCCCCGTTTGGGCCCGTCTCTCCCTCTCTGCCACCGCCCTACTAGTGCACGAGGGCCCGAGGGCCGAAAGGCCCATGATTTGCCAACAAGGTAAATTCCCCATTTTGACGGAATGATAGATATACAGCCAGTTCACGACATTCGGGCTAAGATATACTTAGAAACAATCGACACCACTTTGAGCGCTCTAACACGCAATACTCGACATTCTTGATACACCAGTGCGGCCCAGTCCGCAACAATCGACATTACAAATAAAGTGCAAATCACCATCGCGACAATAAGTAGTTGGCACCTACACGTGCAGTAATTACCAATGCCAACCCGACCTTCCAACCAACAAGAAGCGCGGGAAGCTGCGTTACCACCTATAAAGATAACGGAAGTTTAAATATTCAGGATTTGCATGAATATTTTTTCAATTGTACAAGTTAATTTATAATAATTTATTTCTTCAGTTGAATCAAGGTAGTACTATCTTTTTCCTTCATTTTTAGTAATACTAAAAAGGTTAAAAATGTACACTATCGGCCAAAAATTTGGGATCACTGTGCATTGCAAGTTACATAAAAATTTCGAGAAAAAAGTAAGCAATTTTAAGAACTGTTTCATCAATTTTTTATAATTTAAATTAATCGAAATGGGGCAAATTGCTATTGGTCTCTACAACATCATTTCAAGTCTATAAAAAATTAGCAGTAGATTCAATATTGGTGTGAATTGATAAGTGATTCCAAATTTTTGGCCGGTAGTGTATATGTAACTCGTACAGTTCAGTTGATATTGTTATAATTTGTGTACTATTTATGTAATGAAAAATATTATAAATATCGAATATGCCAAAATACGATTATTTAATCTTGCAACTTTCTGTGAAGATCCTTGTCGAAAATAAAGCGAAGATAACGTACGATTATAATTATATCGAATTTTGTCTGTGCCATGATTAATTATTAATTAAAATTATTAATTACTAATTATTAATTACAAAACAGTTGACACACTGTGTAATTCTTCTGGCAGCTGGTGTTTGGTCCACAATTGTCACGAACCTCTTATTTACTACGTATTTGTACCGGTAATTATGAAAGTTGCCCAAGTTATAAATTTTTTGCTACGAAATATTTAGAATTATCCCTTTGGGTATATTAAAAAAGTATTTTTTCAGTATGTAATCAAATATTTCATAAAAAACTTGCTCCTGTAATATAAATCTTTTCTATGAAAAGATCGACGCAACGAAAAATAAGCCATAAATTCACAACTGTTTCAGATTTTTTTCTTAGTTAGACCATTTTCATAATCACCAGCACATTTCTTTGCTTTTAATATTAAGAAATTTTAAACGGTAAATACTACATATCTACTAAAAATTGTCGGAAGAGACCTTACAAGGGGTTATCTCGAAGCAGTAATCATAGATTTTGACGAAACTTTGGTGTACAGTAGTTCTCAAAAAAATATTCGACACGTATGTTTTTGTATCAGCAATCCTTCACAGTGAAGGGGTGAAAATCATCCTCGAAGTTGGAGGTGTTAAATACACCTATTTAGTCTAATATCTCCAAATTGATTAAAAATAGCGGAACAGCGTAAATTGACGAGTTTTGTATTTCTCAGCGACAAATCTGAAAAATGGCAAATAATAAAAAAAAGTTTTAAAGGAATGTATTTATTACCCTTATCTTCCCTCGGGCGATTTTCACCCATTCAGTATAGACGATTGCCGATAAAAAAGAGTACGTGTCAAATATTTGTTTTTTCTGGTACTGCGACAAACCAAAATTTCATCAATATCGGGATGTTCCCTTGTGAAATAAAAAATCTATATACAGATGTGGCGTGTCTCTTTTCCACCGAACCCCTCCAATCAATACACCTCTACTATGTCACAAGAAAGTTGCACCACAGTGATTCAGCCGAAAGTAAATTACTCGCAGTTTCATGCTTTTGTATGATAAAATTGCTCGTATCGTCGTTTCATCGAACTTCACACTGCTAATAGACACGAGTAGAAAGAACTAATTATTTATTTACACAAGATTTCATTTATAAAGCTAGAATTTAATATAGACACGTTATCTGCACAATGTGCTGGCAAGAAAACGACAGTCACTCGGTTATCGAAGTGAATACATACGTCTCGAGTGTTACATCACGGTCTTATCTTTCGTAAACACTAATCATCTGTGTTTCTTTGCGAAAGCTATTGGCGGCTATTCACTTAACGCTGATAATAAACACAGCCGTCGTTTTATGTAGCAAACTTCGTAACTGTGGCGAATAAAATTTTTTTTCTTCCGCGGAAAGACTACCAGCTATAACCCTAGAGCGGTCTTCCGGTCTTTTGTGACCCATCGCCCTTTTATATTTTTAGCAATTTTTGCTGTTATCAAGTTTACGTTCCTTAACAGTATTTTAAACGTTTATCGTCGAACGAGTAACGGTCTAACCAAGCCAACCCACACCTCACGAATAAAGCCTTCATCATCAATTACGCGTCTATTCTTTCATTTTCCTTACAGTTAATTGCTCTTTACTTTTTCACGAAATTTTTTACCATCCTTAGAACTGGATTGTGTAGTTTTCCAGGGAAGAAGAAAATCGCAACGATTTCAAAGAAACATCGTTCTTGTTCATCGTAACTGTTCTGCGCGTTAATTAGTTTAAAAAAATTCTAATCTGCATAATCGGCTCTATTTATACGACGTTTATTCATACTTGTAACGACGAACTGTATTTTTTTGTACAGAGCTAGTCATTTAATCCGATCACCTTGAAATGCTCATATACTGTTTGTTGTATAAAAAATTGTTTCATATTAAAGTTACACGGTATCAAGAGAGGCGTAAAATACAGCAATCAGTTTTTTGCTACTTTGTATTTTTATCGAGATATAAAAGACACTCGAGTACTCATTGGAAGCACCGAGCCGAGTCAAAAGTGCCACATTAGTAACTTTCCAAAAAAGGCGAATGTTCGATACTGGTAAGCATTATCGTTCGTAATGTAATATTTCTCTTTGTGAATCTAATTTTTCAGTCACATTTTAACTACACACACTTTACATTACAATTGCATTCACTTTTGAAAAGTCTCTAATGGGTCGCTTTTGACTTTTGACCCGACCAGTCGTTTCAGCGTTAAACGCAACGTGTAATGTTTC
>NW_017100137.1:600771-601226 GCF_001263275.1 Habropoda laboriosa | reverse complement strand
CGAATGTTGAATACACAACTATTACGTATACGTGCACAGACTCAAAAATCGGTAATTAACGAGATATCCTGGAAATCATTTTTAACGCAAGATATGCGCAGACTATTGTCCATTGTGCTCGATGCATCCACGTAGTCGATGACCTACACGTTGAAGTACAGTAATGTCTCCACAAGTGTCAGTCCGCAAGGAACCTAAACCTGACACTTGTAGAGTCAGGGACTACATTTTCGAGCCTCGCGCCCGCCTTTGTAGTTTGCCGAACGTAGGCAAGGACAGCGAATAAAAGATAAGCATGAAACGTGAGTCGAGGCAACCAAGCGATTTAAATATCAACTTTTTTAATTTTACGTTTTCTTATCCCGAAATTTTTCTTAATATGAACAATATATATGAACAATATTTTCCTAATTTGAACAACATTTACTTATTAACACGTTCACTGTGACGCCAGA
>NW_017100137.1:547579-596500 GCF_001263275.1 Habropoda laboriosa | reverse complement strand
AATTTTTCACTCGCGTTCTACGAAAGTTTAGTTCAATAATAATATTGAAAATAATACAAATTCGCTGTTTCTCCCCCATGTTGCAGTGGTCAGCTGTGAGTTCTGTGAATGGTGAGTCGCATATTTCCTTTTTCTTTTCTTTTTATATTCATTATGTATTATTTCCAGTTCAGAAATTTTACCACTTTCTTCCAGAATATACACTCGTAATTTATTTATTTGCAATGAATAACCCAATTTACTGATTTTCAGAAGTTACAAAATTTCTAATTTCTTCATTTTTACTAATTTTCAGAAGTTACAAGTATTCCTTTAGCTAGAAAAATTACAAAACGAAAATATATAATTGATGCGAGAGATTTGCTTAATGAACATTCTGTGGTAACCCATAGGTAACTGTGTCAAACAATTGTCACTGCTAATTATTATTCCACAATAGCCCATCGATCTATTCCAATTTATAATAAAGCTTCTACAGTTTCCACCAACTATTTCGAATTTTAGTTCAATTAGAAAATCAGGAACTATACCAATCCTCGACGTCCTTTGTCGAATACATATTCAGTAAGAAATTATGGAATATCCAAGTAAATCAATAGGATTCTTGACGTAATGACGAATCTTGTTAGTGGTGAATCTTAGGCAATTCGCGTCATTTCTTAAAAATTCTCCTTTTCCAAAATTAAACTAGCAAGTAAGCGAAGTTCTAAGTTAAGAACCGTGTGTGTGAGTTTTAATTTTAAGGATTGTAGTTGATAAGGTAAAATAAATTAGCCTAAGAAAATAAAAAATAATTCTATTCATCCGCCGATGGACGTCGTGGGATGCGTGCGTTTTACTTTTAAGTAGTCCATAAAATAAAATAAGTAACTATAAGATAGAAAAATTGTATCGAGTACAATGTGCGCGCTCTCTTACAGTGATACGCGTTTCTCATTCGTAGCTAATTACTAAAAATGCTTTCTACATTTTGCTATCGTCGATTCGAAACATAGAACATTAAATTCTCGATCACTCAGTTCCTGCGAGTTTATTCGCGACTTAATCACTCGCGAGTAGCGCGCGATACTCGCGAGTAAATTCGTCGTGTATGCTCGCTGGTTCTTTAGAATGATAGCGAATTTCTCGTTGCGCTCTGAATTCAATCTGACCGCGATTTATAATTTTTTGAAACCCTATCAAAGGAGAGCATTGAATTTTTCCAATCTTTAAATTAACTATTACAAAATGATTAGCGTTGCAATTTCAAATAAAATATAAGACACTCCTTAAAAATTTATGTTAAGAACACGAATTTTTGATAAAGTGTCTTATCTCCTTTGCTACGAATGAGAATCGCGTATCTCTGAAGATAGAGAGCTGCCAGTAGGGCATGTGTTTTTGTCGGGTCCCTTGCGTAGTCACCTCCTCGTGGTGGGACCTGGTAATTGGTATCCTTTTCCAAAGAAAATTCTCACTTTTGCAAAAGGATACCAAGCTAAGAACTACGCGTACCCGTCGACACTCTGATTCTCACACACAGTCGAAAGTTTTAACTTTAAGTAGTTCGTAAGATAAAGTAAGTTAATTCTAAGATAGAAAATTGAACACTATGTGCGCGTTTCTTAATAAAATACCTTGAAAAATTATTCACATTCTATGGTAGATATGAAAGTTCCATTTAACATCAAATTTTAACATCGATCTGCCAATAGCAAATTAGCAATCAATTGCCTACGAAACACATACAAGAATTTCTTCAATTTTCTGACATAAAATTTCATAAGAAGCAGCAGTAAAGGAAGATTAAATAAGAAATGCAATTCTATGACAAATTTTTCCCAAACAGTGTTTTTAATATGTTACACAATAAAAAGTTACATTACGTGGTAAGACACTGTATCTCATCTTATATATTTTACTTTTCAAACATTTGTAACAGACTTTTCTGCGATTTTGCAATTGCATTACGCATTATTGCAATAATTTCTATCGTTTCATTTAATCGTTACGCTGCATCGACGATAAATTTTTGCATGTTTTCAAGTGTCTGATGACTCGCAATAAATATTAATAGATGGCTTCAAATAAGATAATCAAGCGGTGTCAGGTTCTTCAAATCTAATCGATCTATCAAAGAATCACCTTCGTGGTACCTGATATTGTTGATATTGTTGCCTTTCCTATACGATCGAAGAGTGTTGATTGAATAAACTTTGTCATGCAAGAAAACGGAAGAAGGCGAAAAAAGAGTGTCGTAGATAGAGTCAGCGTGAAAGAGAGTGTTGCATGAGTCGTTTAATACACTTTCTGCCACATCGCTCATACACCACTGCTCAAAAGTTTAATCGCACCCGTTAAAATGCGGTAAAATTGAAAGTAACTACAAGAAAAAAAATGATTTAGGCGAGAATGATAAACTTCACTGTGCTGAGTTCGATATGAGCCCCTTAGAAGCCCCAAACTGATTAACTCCACTGTTTGATATTCTTCCAATTTTAGTATCGAAGCGCATGCTTGGTGTTTGATTCTTCACGAATTAAAAAAATTTAATAAATTACTCCTTCAGGGAGTTAGTCACCTTCGATTCTGAGTGGCTTATGTGGAGCTTTGAATTTGCTAAATGGAATTCGAATTTCGTCGATTTGAATTAAAGGAATTGAAATGAATTAAAATGTACGAGCGATAGTGAACGAATGACAATTTTCCAAGGTGTACACGTTAATTCTGTACAAGTCTGTACAGTGTGATAGAAGTAATTTTTAGGAATTTTTGTTTGCATTCTAGCGGTACAAGGACAATAATAAGGCGATTAAAAAAGTTTTTCATATCTCACTCTACCTTCGAGAAGTATCTTACAGTGATTAGGTTTATCAGGAATTCTCAGTGGCATCTCTACGACGTCTGTGATATACAAAGAGTTAAAAATGGTTGCAGAAATTGTTGTTTCACTTTTCCCGTAATTTTCCATTTTCACTATTATTTTTCGAAGCTTGAGAGATAAATTCCAACTCTTATAACTTCTTGTCCTATTATTTTTTAATCAGCTATTTACAAGTGAAACTTTCTTACAAATACTGTCCATTCTCTTTGCATTTGGAGCGTAATCTATACCACTGGTGAGACATCATGTTAGAGAGCAAGGGGTTAAAAGGTATATTTACTGCGAAAAATTGTGCAAATAGCGGTCCGGTCATGGGACGAACCCCAATGGTACGTCAGGACAAATTGATACTATACGTCAAGGTGAAATCCCCATGATTTATCGGCAAGACGTTTCAATAATCTCGAAATTCAGCGTTGATCTTGTTGAGTTATGTAAAGGTGCGTCTAGGGACATGCAGCTGCTGTGTGAGAAGAATATCGAAACGAAGCATCAACAAAATTCATTAAGCTTTTAGTGAAGCAATATATAGAAAAGGTTATGGTAGTTTTATCTGCAATATTTTATTCAGCTGGTTCTAACTATTTATCGTTTCTAACTTGTTAACCCTTTGCACTCCAATGGCGCTGTTATGGCGACATGGGGAAGTTTAAAATGTAAAATTCAGGTGTTCTTATGTTATCAAAATAATGCAAATTAATAGAAGAAATAGAAACAAGTAAATTTATAAGCGTTAAAAATCCTTTTGTTTTTCCTTTTTCAAAACGAAACTTTGGATTCTCACAAGTTTCACTATTAATCTTATGGAGAAATGCTTGGAGTAAAAAGGGTTAATATTAAAAGGGTGGTTAAGGGTAGTTAAGATGACTTGCTTGTACATTTCAACGTAAAAATCATTAAACACCATTCATTTACCATAAAATTTGTCTTTATAGTAACTTTATCTGCAATCTTTTATTCAGTTGAGTAAAGCAATTTATTATTTGCAAATTGTCGATATTAAAATTACCACAGTAGGTAAAATCACTTGTACATTTCAAAATAAAAATTATTAAACAGCATTCATTTGTTAAATTAACAATTTTCTTTTACTATACACGATTTAAGCCAATATCAATTAAAACACCGCGACTATTCGCTTTCTATAATAAAACGAAAGAAACATAAAAGATTTATTTAACGAAGTCTACTTACAGTGTTTTAAGAAATTACAAGGAAGAGAACATTTTCCGAAGAAAATGTGAGAAATTTCTCCGCTGTGTATCGATCAGATTTCTTAATATATTAAACGAGATTGTGAAAGAAAGGGATGTTTGAAGGAGAATATATTAATCAGCATGAGCTGGGGGGATTCGAGAGGAGCAGGATAACAGTGGATGCATTATAAGAATACGAGCCACGACATCTTTTCACGCGTGACAAGACTGTTTCCTGGAATCCTGCCAAAGTCAAGACTGTCGAATGAGAATCGACTTTAAGAACTCGTAGGGATCCTGTCCCATCTGCAATGACGTTTTCCGTCATGTCTCCGTTCAGGCAGTTCGCAATTTCCGGATCCTCCCAGAAAGGATACTTTTGCATAGGAACAGGCTCGACTTCGTTGATTGAGCAGGAAATAATGAGAAAATTATTTTATACGCCAAGCGACTCTCGACTTCTGAACGGAGGATTAGAAAAGAGGGATCAGGGCAAAGAGAATAATTTTTACGACTTAAAACGTGTAATCTCCTCTTCTCTTTGAGAAAAATTACAGAGTCGTTTTTCTCAACCGATTGTTCGGTAAAATTGTCGATGAAATTTGTCCTTCGGTAAAAATATTAATATGAATAATCGTGTTGCTTGTTAATATTTGACAAGGATATCCAAGGTTTTCTAGTTTTTAACGTTTGAAAAGAATGTTTCATTTCGCGAGTTTGCAGTGTAAAAGTTGTCACCTCTTTTTACCAAGTTTCTTAAGGATCATGGCAGTTTTCAACGAAGGACAGATGATTAGGATGGATTTTATAGCTTTCCTGTTACATGCAGTATAATTACACGTGGTAAACTAAATATAATTTTAATTTACAATCATAGTTATGGAATATGTATTATTAACTGTTTTTCGTAAAATAGTTTCGAATCATACTTTGCGGAATTGACAGGTCCTCACTCGAGATAGCGTATTATAGTGTTTCCTAATGTTTCCAAAAATTTTACTCTATACTCTGCTAAATACCTGCTGATTAATTAAAAAATTTCACGCAATGATTAACATTGTAGAATGACAAACTTAAAAAAGTTACCAGCTAATTCCTAAAGTTTTGCTTTACTTTTTTCCATTTCAATAAACGAACGGCATATTTAAAAGTTTGATCGGTAAGTCGGGGTCGTAATCCGAATTTACCAGTGACGTGGTGAGTTTGGCACCCAAAACGTCGACGACTTTTAAAAGTAGCCGAAGAAAGTTCTGTTGCTCGGTTTTAAGTGAAAGCATAGGCAGAATAGAAGACAAAGAACCAGGTGTCAAGGACGACATCGAGAACCCTCAAAAGCGTTTCGCGATCAATCGTCACAGGTTTATCTCCGTTTCGCTAGACTGCATTCTTGACTTACGATCGGGGGCTGCGCCAGCAGATCGACCAACATTTCCAAGATAAATAGTAAAATAGAGGGAAAAATATGAACGGAAAACTGAGAAAATTTAGAAACCGAGAGGCATATTTTTCGATTCTGAAATATTTACGCGACTAAGATCGTTTTATCTCTCTCTAGATGTAGATATACGAATATTTGATCGAGTTGCCCAGAAATGTTTCAACGTTTTTAAATATTTTCAACATCGTATTGTGCAAAATCAGAAGCTAATTAAAAATAATATTTAATTTTTTAAACGTTCAAAAATTGAACAAGTATAGATGAAGTGAGAAACAGTTTTGTTTAAGAAAGGAAAGTGTGTAAAATATTTGAAGAAAATGTTTTAAAATATTGTGTTATATATCAAATGATCAGACGTATTGATTTTAAAGGGCCTGTATTGACTTAAATACTGTACTAAATGGTGTATTAATTTTAAGAAAAATAAATCTACAAAAATATATGCAGTTAAAGTAAATGAATTTTTTTTTATATGAGCTGTTGTTTTTGAAAGTGGTATATCTTGTTCTTTTCATCTGACCAAAACTGCCACTAACTCATTTTTTCCAAAAATGGACTTATACCACTTTAAAAAGAAACGGCTCATGTATTCCTGGTACAAATTCATTAATTGAAAGAAAGTTTTCAATATTAAGTAAAATTTAGACAGTGAAAAAGGTCAATTAGGGTTAGATACTTTGCAGAACACATTAATTTTTAAGTACAATATTAACATAAATTGTGGTCGTTTTTATGCAGAAATTTGAAACAATGAAGAATTATCGAAGGGTATTTCTTCTTCAAATAAATACGTGTAGCCATTGTTTAAGTATTAAGCAATAAAAATATAGAGAATTTGATTTGTTTATTTCTTCTAATCCGTTAAATACGATAATTAAATTAAAATTTTATTTTATTTTATTACAGTTACCAATTATATCCCTTCTTCTTCTTTAATAAAAATGTACCGAATTTGCCTTCACATAATCTGCTCAGTTTAATTACACAATATTAGGATGAAAATATAATTGCAGAGGTATTTAAAAATTTCTCATAAAATTTCTTTTCGGTTCCCTACTATTTTACCTGTTCATATTGTTTTTCGATACTTCGTATCGATACTCGAAATACGCCGAGTCTTATTATACGTTTAGTTCGTACCTTGTCCCAGTGTGTTCCTCAGACCTGAACTTCTTCGTAAAAGTAATAACTTCGATTTACTTGCAAGTCAAGGAGTCAATTCGATACGAAACTTTTCACGCAAGCAGCCTGGCGTATCGTATTATTCACGGAAAACTTTGAAATACGGCGGAAGTTTGGCCATCTTGTGTGATAATGCAAGTATCGATTAAAATATGTTATTATAAAATGTCAATGGAACCACAAATCGTTGTATAAATAAACTAACCAGATCTGTCGAAGGTAAATTCAGTACATTTTTATTAAAGAAAAACAAAATGAATATATCTCGTAACTGCAATGAAATAAAATTGCATTTTAATTTAATTATTGCTTTCAATAAATTAGAAAAAATAAGTAAATCGAGGTACTCGAAATATTAAATTAAATATTGTTATTTTTTAAATTTGCACACTTTTCTTTATTTCCTTCATTTTCGCTGTTTTTCGAAATTACTGATTTTTCTTTGTATCATGTCAATTATCCTTTTACCAAGGCAAAAGTATTTTATTGCGTTCTTGTTGCAAAGTTGACAAGTGAAACTCGTACAATAGTAAATTAAATATCGTCATTTTTATGATAAACGAGAAGAAGTTTTTATATTCTTCAATTAGTACACACTTTTCTTTATTTCTCTTATTTTCGCTGTTTCTCTCTCCTTCCACTATCGATTTTTGTCTACATCGCGTTAATTACTCGTTTGCCGAGGTAACGATATTTTATTATTAGTAAAGTTGAAAAGTGAAACTCACAATAGTCCTTTTTTTTCTGCGCAGTGTTGTGACAAACGTTCACGGATTCATTTCGTGAGATGATGAAGCGTGGCTGAATTGAGGATCTCCAGGAAAGTAGAAGACTTTCATGAGCATCGTGAGCCAAGCAAACATGGAATATTGCAAATTAAACTCGGCTTCCTACCTAGCTGTACCATTTTCTTGCTCGCTGCGACAGACAAGGTTTGAACAGTTCACTTTTTATACAAACGCTTTGCAATTTTTTATAACTATTATTACGTTACATTTTTCAACGTTCCACCAATGACGGATATATTTTTATGAAAATTTCCTCGTCAGGTATAAAAATTGCAATCTTAATCCTTCGGTGATTATCAGTTCTTGGAAAATGGGCAGCGGGTCATTTCTGACCCAAAGTAGAGTTTCTCTCGTAAGTGTTGCAGCGCAAATTTTTATCTGCGAATTTTACTTATTTTATTTGTTTTTTCGTTATTTCCTTGCAAAGATGGGAACAGTACGTAATAATGAAAGAGAAAGGAAAGTAAGTGTACCAAGCGTTTGTAAATTATAAATTAATTTCTTTGAGCCTGTATCGATCTTTTTTTATAAAATGATAATTCTTCAGTGTCTGTTAAATTGTAAAGATTAATCAGTAAAATCGTGGATAAAAATTTTTCTTATAGTTAATTGATCGTGCAAGCTGTAAAAAGCTGCGAAATAGAATTTTTGCCAGTGATAGTCGAGATTGCATTTAGATCGAATTGAGAGGAGAGAAAAACGATTAAAAAGAAAATCATCAGAATTTCAAGTCTGCTACGAATACATGGTGAACGACGTATCTTGATCTACCATCGCTTTGTCTGTCTATAAAATTAATTTGTTTGCCGTGTATACAAAGCCATTGTTCAAATATCGGACCTCCAAACACTTTGAGAACACAAGTTTTCGAGCTCGTTGATTGTGTTGATACATGTTAATTGCTTAAACAATTGTTAAACGTATCCAGCATGCACGACTCTGTAACTATGTTACGATTACTCTCTAAAATTACTAATTCATTCATTTAACCAATTCGAAGTGTCAATATAAAGTAGCATTATAATGTTTCACATCATTAACCAGATAATTCAATATTTATTCTTCGAAAAGAATTTTACTTGCAGTTTCTAACCTAACCTAACTCTGTAAGATACTTTAGCAATATATAATGTATTTAAAGTGACCAGACGTACTGATTTTAAATCACCATAGGCTCTGTATTGATTTCAGTTTTGTACTTAATGTTACAGTGATTTAAAAAGAACAACTATGAATGTGTAAAAAAATATATATACACTACCGGCCAAAAATTTGGAATCACCTGCAAATTTACATCAATATTGAATCCGCTACTAATTCTTTATTGATTTGAAATTGATGTTGTGGAGATCAATAGCACTTTACCTCATTTCAATTGATTTGAATGATAAAAATTTATTATAAATTGTTGTAAATCAGTCGGTAAAGGCGAAGCCCTGCCTACAATCGGTTCGCAACACGACCAACGCCGCCTAGTACGGTGGAGGCGCTTCTGGGCCCGATATTAAGTTGTTATAGTTCAGTTCTTTTCCAATGTATTTCGATGCAACGTAATCTCTATCAAGAATATACAGGGTATCCCGTATAGAGTGTAACACCCGGAAATGGGGGGTTGCAGGGATTCCCACGTTTGTATAAATTTTTGAAAAAATTGTAATTAGTCGGAATCGCGCGCGAATGAGCCTCTCTTCTTCGTCCCTGAGCGCGGGCTCTACGCGCGCTCCGATTGGCCAGCGTTTTTCCTTAATAATTCAAAAACGAAGCTTCAAACAACATTTTGGTGAAGGAAAAAGTTGTTCAGAATCACTCCAGCAACACCCCAATTCCGGGTGTTACACTCTTTAATTTCCAACGATATCTTGCACCACAAAATAACATAAATGCAAACTTTTTTTTTTAGAATTTTGGTGCAACTTGCAATGCATAGTGAATATCTTTTATGTATTCCTGGTACAAATGCACCAGTTCAAAGAGTGTTTTTAATAATAAGTAAAATTTGGGCAATGAAATTAGGGTTAGATACTTTGAAAAACATATTAATTTTAAAGTACAGTATTAATGTAAACTGTGGTCAGATTTATGAAGAAATTTGAAATAATGAAGAATTATTGAAGGCTATTTCTTCTTTAAATAAATGTTATAAAAGTGTAGAGATTTTGATTTGTTTGTTTTTTCTAATCCCTTAAATGCAATAATTAAATTAAAATGTAATTCTATTTCATTACAGTCACGAAATACATATATCCCTTTTTTTTTTCTTTAATAAAAATTTACTGAATTTTCCTTAAAAAAAATCTGGTCAGTTTAAGCATATTATGTGCAATGTTTCTCTTATCCCATTATTTTCTTTATGAATTTTTCAATTTTCCGCGCTCCAAAGTGGTATCATTTATTTTCTTTTATTTTAGTTTACAAAACAACGTCTAATTACGATCCAACAAACTTCGCCTTCGTTATTGACACCGGTAGTTCGTTAAATTAGCGTATTAATTATCATCGACAGCCGGTCGTTCCAATTATCCTACGAGAAGTTAAGAAAATCGCGGATTCTCCTTGACAAATTGCGATAAGTCGAGTTACAAGTTTACCCTTAATTGTGAGAAGCTCGTTAAAGCGTCGTATCGGTTGCCATCGACGGTCGGGGATGCTTTTTATTTCGAAACAATGTAGAAAATAAAAGACTTAATCTTTCGATCTCGAACCATCTATTTTCCTGAAAATCTTCATGGTTAACTCCCTTTGTTTTCCCGTAGTTTCGCTGTAGAATATTTTGGTCGAGATTACGAAAGTAGACCGAATCTGGATTCGCATTACAAAAGAACGAACGAAACCGTAAGAAACGTCTCTCTTTTTTGCGCATTCCACGCAACCGGAAACGAAATTTTTCTCGGAGATTTAGCGCATCTCTGGAGATTTCCTTGTAGGAAAAATCAAACGTTTTCAGTGGAGAATTTTAGGACGCGCTTAGACGCTTTCTTTGCTCACATTTCTGCACAGTGTGCAAAAGGAAGGATCGAATTCAGACGCTTCGTTTGACGCTGGCAAGTGAATCGAAATATTTGTACGATAAGAAAGTGTTTGAAAATAGTATTTATCAGGTGACAATTGTAAGAATAGAATTCGTCCTTGGAATAATAAAAATTTAGTTTTAATCAGTTTTTTATATAAGTGGATAATAAAGTGGAATGATAAAAAGTAGGAAAAATGTCGTTTGGAAATACTTGAAAAAATATTTATCACAGGAAGATTCTTTTTAATAAAATTTGGCAATTTCACAATTTCGATTTCTCAATTTTTAGGAATAAAAGTGAAAGACTAACAGAAAGGTGAATTGGTATATCTTGTGTAACATCATTTGCCGTGACCATGATTCGAACCTGGGTTACTACGGCCACAACGTAGGGTCCTAACCACTAGACGATCACGTCTACTTCAAGAATTAACAATAAAAATCTGAATTTTAATATTTTCAAAGCAATAAACAATTTGCTTCCATTTTTTCCTTTCTTAATTAATAAAATAATTCATGCGATAAAATTAATCACATATTGTTGAATGAATCATTCCAGCTCTTCGGTAGTAACATTCACATTATTAAAATTTAAGATATCATTGTTAATCAAAATATTTAAATTCCTGTCCTTCGTCTGATAAAACATTTCAGGCTTAAAAAAATTATTTTACCCATCTGGTATATCGTAAACTCTATTCTAAGAGCACCTTACATTCACAATCTTTGGTATTTGTCAGAAAAGTGACAAAAAGTTGGAAATATAGAAAATCACGGGAATCGTAAAGAAAAGAGCTCAGAGTAGGCAAAAGTTCCTTTCTGAAGACTTCGAACCGTTTCTCCCCTCTCTGCTTGTACAAGCAGCTCCATTTATATCCCGTGAAACGAGATAAAGTGTCGGTGTCTCGAATGAAATTAATCAGTGCTCGATCCAGAAACAGCGGAGCGTTGAACGAAAGCTCGGATATACTCGAGATCGTGGAAAAAGCATGGAAAGCACTCCGCGAAAGTTCTTAGGTAAAGAAGCTTCAGCCGAGCTCGCTCGCGTTCAGCCTGCACTCTTTCTTTCTCCTTCCTCTTTCTTCCTTTTTTTACGAGACTCGTATGCACGCGTTGCGAGCATGGTTGCTTTTTCAAAAAAAAGAAGAAGAAGCTTTGCGGCGCTTTTAGAAGTTCATAACGCGGAGGTGGTTTGTTTTTCGAAAAAAATAAAGTTCCCTGGTCTTTGACGCGATGGAAAAATCAGGGACGATCTTTAAAAGTGGATTCCTCTTGGAAGAGCTAATGCTTATGCAGTGATTATGATATCGTGTACGTACACGTTTTTATTTTTCTTCGTTTGTTCACTTTTATGGAATGCTGAACGCGCGGTGTTTTATTGGAATACATATAGAGAAAAACTGATATTTTCTGTCATCTCTATGTATTAAATTTGTAACATTTATATTTTACAATTAATTATAACATTTGATATTCTTTGATGTACAAAATTAACCTGCTGTTGGAGAAAAGTATAAAGTGGATGAGCATTGACTGAAACTAGAAAATAATACTTTTCACGTATAGGGGAGAGTCGTGCAGTACCGGCGACTCTAAGTTTTTGTACTATAACTTGGGCTAATGTTGGTAAAAATGAAATTTCGAGAAAGTCATTTGTAGTACAAAGGGTGCTTAATAAAAAGGGACAAATGGTTTTTCTTAAATTTTCTCATAAAGATAAATAATTCGTAGAAATAAAATAGTTGTAATTTGTAGCGAACGAAAAATTGTCGTACAGTACCGGCCAGCTACTTGGTTGGTTGATTTTAAGATCTAAGTGATAAATAATTAAAAAATAGAATAGAGCTTTTATTTAGGCACGTCTACAAACATCACAGGTAAAGTGATCGATATTTTCTTGATCCGTACACTTCACGTGAGCCCAACCGTTGCAGCTATGAAAAGTAACTTTTGTCGTACGGAACACCAGCGTAAACGTTAAACGTCTTAGAACTCCGGTAATACCGAAGAAAACAGAACGTCGCCGGAATACGTTGCTCAGGGCTATAGTATTCATTTGTTTTTCCATCAATAGTGCAGTCAACTAACTAGCTTTTGGCCGGTACTGCACGACTCTCCTCTACTCAATGTATATTTTTTTTTATAATTTTTATTAATCCGTATACACTTAGTCCGTGTTTTTAAGAAAGAAACGATAGTGTAAAGTTAATTTTTTAAAAAATTTTTTTACTATGTTAATTAAGTATGCGCATACTTAGTAGATTCATCAAGAATGATTTCACCGAGTAAAGTTTCGGAGATGCATTATATGTGAATGTAAAGTTTTAACAGGGAAGTAATTATCTTACTCCTTGGTAACTATTTTAGGTTAAAAAGGACGGAGTTGAATCTTCCTATGGAAAGTTAGTGTCACGATGAGTAATTGTTTGCGATGTGACTTATGCTTAGAGATACATCAGGCAGTTACATTTCGAATTTTTATTGTGATTTAACCAAGTGACTACACATTTCTACACTATTACATTGTCTTTTATATTATATTGTTATTTGTGGAGATAGATTGCTTAACTTACATTAACAATGGTTATTAACTAATTAGTCTCAGCATAAACGGTAACGGAGCATTTCTATGATACAAAGTTAAGGAGGGGTAGCCTACGCAGAACGGACGAGAATCGGTCCGAGAGCGAGGTTACTCTTATTTTGAACGATGTATAGTAGGAATGTCGAAGATTAAAAATTGCGGTAATTATTTGCCAAAATTTTCGGCCATTTAAAAGTTGTTCAAAATATTGACGTTGTATACCGACATTATCTAATATTCTAAATCACGCTGTAGATTCTACCCCTTAACATATGACAACGTGGCAGAGATTCTGGCGAAGATGTGACAAAAATAGTTGTATTAGTAAGAAAAGTTAATAGCGGCGAAGATGTGAGAAAAATAGTTATATTAGTAAGAAAAATTCATTGTAATCCTAATTTTCGTTCGAATTTGTCAGACCGAGGATTGCTAAATGTAATTAATCTGTGACAGATTGGTTTTCGTTACCTGATGCAGTACTAAAAGAGAAAATGGCTGACGCTTAGATGCATAGTCAGAAAAGAAATCATATGTTAAGGGGTTAAGCATTGTTCTATATTTCCAGGCAATTTTTCTCAGAGGGAAACTATCTACTTCACACTTTATACAAATCTCTCGTTACCTTTGTTACTTGATCTTCGCAATCCTTCCTATCAATTTCCAAAAAACTACAAAAATACCTCGGTCACACCTTAGTCAAACTTTCCCCGTTCTAATCGCTGAAAATCATTCAAACTACCTTTCCACGATCATCCAATCAACGACTATTCAAGCCTCCACCCTTATAAACGAGCACCGCCTAATTCTACCGAGCTAGAATTCAACCCTTCTACCGGAGGCTCGATAAGCCTCATCATCATAATGGTTCGATTGTCTAAAGACAGAAAGAGAGAAAGAGGGGTGGGCCTTTTTCAGAGCATGTTAAAACGTAGACAGAGGGAGAGAAGTGCATACCCTACTGTGACGGAATTCTGCGGGAATTTCCGGGTTCATTCCACCGTCGACGGAAATCAACTACCGGCGTTACTGTGTGTATATGCAGGTTAAGAGGGAAATTCTTTCCTTGAAGTTCCTCTGTGGCTGTGCACCGGCGAATATAGGTTATCGGGGATGTAAGGTGAAAAGAGGGTGGCCACGTTGGAGGTCGAAGTCAAAGTGTAGGCAGGGAGAAAGAGAGAGAGAGAGCGAGGGGGAGAGGAAGAAAGAGAGGCAAAGGAGATCCTGAATATTGCTGACGATGCCATCTTGGAGCGCTCTTCATACGGAGTTTCTCCGTTTAACTCACCGCCCTGTCTCTGCGCATCCTTGTTTTTCATCATCCATCTTTAATCGTGCACTCACGAGCCGATCTGTCAGATCCGCGGATAGAATGGTAATGTACGCAGGTGATTCGGAAATGCGGTGGCAAAACCTCTGGAGCGGCCACTGTAGGCACTAGGAGGATATACCTTACACCTTTATCATTCACCCGCGACTTTATCCGATTTAATGCACACCCAATGAGCCAGCGGCGAGTCGAGGGCGAGGTTCAAAGGATTCATTGATGTCACAGTTCATTTGAATTAGTTTCTCCTCTTTCGTTCTCCTCCTTCTTCTCGTTTCTTTGTCTTTTTTAGTGGATTACACGGGCCGTAGGTTTTCAATTTTTTATCATCCTTTGTACGAGTGTAGCTTAAGTTATTGTTAAGATTTTACCTACGATTCTTTCTGGCCTTCGATGATTTTTATCGTTCTATTTTGTCGTATATCGTGATCTCGGTTTTTATAGATATTTCAGAATTGTAAGATCGTACCTCTGTGTGTACGTAATTAGTAAATTGTAGAATGTAGCTAGTTTATGCGCGATTATGGCGCTTCTCGGCAAATGAATTTTAAATGTAGGATGTTCTTGAATAATATTACGGCTAGTCTCCAAATTTTCAAAGGATAATTTCCAAAGTTGTGTCTTTCAAAACCTAACATTCAACTGTTATAACACTTTTATATTAAAATAAGTGTTGCCCCCATTCGCTTTATTTCGTTCACCATATAGAACAAGAGTAATTCGTTGGCAACAATTTGACCAATTTAAAATTATCTACGAAATGACAATTTTTGTAAACAAAGTACGAATTACAAGGGGAAGAACGCTTATCTATGTTGCAAACAGCGTATACGTATGTTGGAGCGTGTACATAATATCAGTGTCCCTGATTATCATTCGGGAGAACCGAAAATTCCATCAACCGGCACCATCAAACACACCGAAAAAGTATTATCAAGGAAATGGTTCTTCGCACCGGCCTCCAGATGTTCCCTAGCGATCCCCTTCGAAATCGTAAATGAATCCTACAGGCGTTCCCCTCACCGATAAGAGCAGAACATTCCAGTCTTTTGGCACCCAGTCGAGATCAATCTGATCCCTAAAATTTTACGTTCATACGAGTGGATCTTGACGTGTAATTTGCGTTTTTCTTCGTTTAACGTGAAATCTGAATTGTAAATGGTAGACCGACTGCAGTAAAGATGCTATTTACAGTTTTCCAATATTTTACATTTTAAAGTCGTTTAAGAGGGAATTTATTTTATGGCAATATACAGGGTGGATCGTGTAGAACAGGCCAGTTAATTATCTTCCGTAGGTATAGGTGATACAAGAACACTCTTATACAGGGTGGCCACTGAAAGACTGAATGATATAAAACAAAAATAACTTTTACAGACACGTTTTTAAAATTTTTTATTATTTTATTTGGAAGTATAATTAATGGATTTTTTTCAGTAACATCCCTCAAATGACCACCATTTTCGTGCTCACGAATACAGGCTCTTTCCTCAGCATTTGACCGTACGCAAGGTTTCAGGTCCTAAACGTCGGATTTCGGCTCGAATGTTCTCCTTAAGTTCTTGAATTGTTCGAGGTTTATTTACGTAAACCCGTTCTTTCAAGTAGCCCCCCCAGAAAGAAGTCTGGTGCTGTCAAATTAGGTGAACGCGGAGGCTAAACGAATTCAGCATTTTTTTTTTTTTTTTCGGTATTTTCTCTGAGTTTGAGTAATTGATCTTTCACTGGAATAGAAAAACTCAATGAGTTTTACTCGTTGCTGGACATCGTACGTAGCCATTTTAATCTCCAAAGGATGCTCTATAACCTACAAAAAAAGAAAATGAACAAGTTACGACTTTTTCAAACCCTTCAGTCTTTCAGTGGCCACCCTGTATAATACGTAATTTAAATGTTTTTTTTTTTTATAAATGTCATTTTTTCTATTCTTTATAATAATACGATTCAACAATGACCTTGGACTCTCTAAAATTTAAAAAAAAAAGGGAAACTTCCTTTAATTTTTTGTTGTTTCTTCCATCGAAACAATTTCTCTTCCACTTTATTCACCCTTTGAGACCGTTTAAATTATCTGTAATAATTTTCTCGAACCATTACAGCTAGAGAAGATAATTAGATAGCTTGTTTCGCGTAGCCCACCCTGGACAGATTGCCAAATTCAGTAGAAAATATCATACAATTCTTTTTTATTGGGTGAAATCAATTTTTACGTCTACGGAATATTTTTTCGCGAATAAAATGTTTCGACCAAAAATTGTAGGTACACTGGGTGTCATTTTTTTCTTTCGGCGAAATGGTTTTTAATATTTGCAGTATTTGGCGTTTTTACTTTAGGGCACCGTTACGAGAAAAGAATAAACGAGCTTTTTCAATGTTGTTTTCTTTTATCTGTGCGATATCTGTTTGTGTTAACTTTTGCTTGAAGTAGAATATTACAGAACACTTCTTATCGATCATTCACGTGAATTTCCTAATGCATCTCAAGCTTAACCCTTTAAACTGTGTCCTTGGCTACTTTTGGCACACTTTCACCTTAATTTCCACCCTTTGTGCAGTTCCACCTTAATTGAATAAAATCAGGAGGTTAAAAATAACAATTGTAGAATTAAAAAAGAGCTGTTTTTAAATTTCGAAACGTCAAAGCAAAAGGTTTCGCGCGATTGAACATTACGTACTGAAACCTGCTTTCTGCCGCAGCGAAAGGGTTAAATTAAAAACATTTGACCGAATCCTTAATACGCGTTTTTCAAAGTTATAACTCGGCACAGAGCCCCATTCGCGTCAGAAAAGTCAGACGCCAGGTATTATCACAGAAAAATCGTAATTTTAATTTAGACAGAGCGAAAATTTCCGGCGCGTAAAGCGAAATAAGGCAACGTTTCCAATCAAAGCCTTCACTTGTCCGTTCGCAGCACCGCATAAATTTTCATTTCTCTTTGTGCATCCGCGCTCCTGTCGACGAGTAAGAGGAAACATAGAGAAAAAAGATCGTCGAACACCATCGGTACGAGTGGGAAACATCGCTTTTCAACGAGGAAAACACGTTCACGTTCTATGAAATACCCTAGTAACGCGACAAAGTTCGAAAATTACGTCTTACGATTTCGCGATGAAATCTACCATTAAGTTACCGTGGAAAATACGAGGGA
Source organism: Habropoda laboriosa (assembly GCF_001263275.1). NCBI lineage: Eukaryota > Metazoa > Arthropoda > Insecta > Hymenoptera > Apidae > Habropoda > Habropoda laboriosa. The sequence continues at coordinate 578,966 of NW_017100137.1, read as the reverse complement.
GAAGGGTGAGGGTGGAAAGAAGGTAGATCGTTGCCTGTATTTCTTCAGAAACGATCAACAACGAGGAGAACGGGGTGGAAATACGCGAGATCGATCTCGCCGGTGCTTCGATGGTAGAAAAAAAAAAAAGGCTACGTAAATAGTAGTAATCACTGGCAACCTCGATTCGAGAAATATGGTTCCCTAGCTTCTCCATTAATAAGACGATAACGAGGCTTTTAAATCGATGCGAGTGTCCGCGTGTTCCTTTTATATTTCTTCACGGTGCCATTGGAAAAAATTTTATTGTCGACGCTGCGCCGTTATTGTGAAGGGGATTTGTCACGATTACTCTTGTTTTCTTTTTTTTTTTTTCTGTGAAAGATAGTGATGAGATTGGTGTACAGTGGTCCGGACGGAGTGTTTGCAAATTGGAGGTGTATTCGAGGAGATAGAAAAAATTAACCAGTGTGTAAATTGTTGATAGTTATTGATAATTTAATTTTCTGAATCTGTTTTACCGATATTTTCACCCGGTTTTTAGGGGTGACTTAAATTTTTAGAACAACGTGGCGGTTCGTATTCTTATAGATTTCTGTGTCGTATTCTTCGCTGATAACAATTTCAAAGACACAGAAATGATAATACGTGATAATTCCAAAGACGCAAATGTTAGGTTCTTGTAGATGAAATGATCGAGGTGTTAAAAAAGGACCTTCAACGTGTGTAATTTTAGTAAAAATATAATATTTATTAATGAAAATTTATGCATGTTTTAAAAAAGAAAAATTTAACAATTTATTTTTGAACTAAATATATTTTTGTCCAAGTGAAAAATGATCGGTAGAATTTTATCTTGATCTATGGGCAACTCTCGTATACAATCTGGCATTCAACAATAAAATAATTCACGAATTTGGGCTAACTGCGAGCTCTAAATTGGTATACTTACAACAAGTTAATAAGTCCTATCTATCTAAGTACATTTAAGAACGAAATTCTCACAACTTTACGCATTCGTCAAATCGACCATTTTATGGTTATCTTTCGTACACAATCTGCCGTTTGACAATCAAATAATTCACAAATTTGGACTAGCTTCGAGCTTTAAATCGATGTGCTTACAATAAGTTTAATATGTGCTATCTTTTAGCACATTTAAGAAAATCGGCCATTTCATACGTAACAATCTATTAATAATAATACCAACTTTTAATCACTTTCTGATATCATAATATTCTTTTAATCTATTTTTTTTTATTAACGAATTAATCTAATTTTCAACTTTTAATATTTTTATTTTGTCGTCTATTGTGTGTCTGATATGTGATTGTATAGGAACACGTGGCAAATAGTGATAAACATTTTTTTCTTATCATCGACGATATACAGTAATAAAAATAGTTAAAGAAAATTGTCATTATGTCGCATGAACAAATTAGCACTGTACATTTTACATGAGAAAACTAAGTGATTGTTAATGAAATTAAATCCATCAGTTGTGTTTATTGTATTAAAAGAATAAAGATGAAATTATTAACTAATCGTTTAAAAACATCAAGCTTCTGAGACGTTTCCAAATTAAATTCATAAAGTCATTCGAATGAAAATGAATCTTAAGAAAATATGTATTAAAAATTGATTTACAATTGTACACTCTGTTTTAATGGAACATAGAGGAATAGATTAATGTTTTCGCGAAACTCGTTCGTCAATTGCTGAATTATGTCGATCTTCTTAAGCGAAACTCCATTGTGGCCTTCAACATAAAAGGAGACCGATACAAGGGAACCCCTGATGACGATATTTAACGATTTAATTAAAAGACTGCAAAAGTGGAGGTCGCAAAAGCACGTCTAAGAAACGGCTGGTACAAGAGAGAGCCAGGAGAAAAAAGAATATCAGCGATTTTACCGGACGATAACCGCGCCATCAATGAACCCATCGAGGGATGAAGTTCCCCTTTGCCCCAACAATTAGCTTTTAACGTCCTTGCTTTGAAATTTAGACGAAAGAAAACTTTCGCATATTCTCACTCTTATTTCCATCGTTTTATCATTATTTTCATTTATTATCATCCATATTTTATACAGAAACGTTTTAAACAATGTTAACTATTTAGTTTACCCTTCTTGTGATACTACGAAAAATGGTATATATTAAATTGATACAAGTGACAAAGAGAATTATAATTTATAATAACTTATAAATGGGTTAATTATAGTTTTCGTCTTCGAGATACATCGTGCCTATCGTTTAGAGTATTCGAATTAAGAAACAAAATTTTCCTTGTAAAATTGAACGTAGAATATTGATCGACGTGTTTCTCCCAAAAATACGAGATACACCGGGGAAAAAATATCTTCATCTTCAAACGAAACGTGGGGAAAGATATCGCTACGTTTCGAAATAGCCCCAGTAATAGGAACTTTTTGATCAATATTCGAGCAAATATCGTATTCCGAAGAATGGCTGTCCACTTGAAGCTGTGTCAAAGAATTGGTTGCAAATTTTGATTAAAATGCACAGGGACGTGACTCAATCTTGAAAATGTTTTTCTATATTTTACTCGGCGGTCCCGTTTCCGACAAGGTTTGTCGGATTCTAATAACTTCCGTTCAAGGCCTGGTATCGATAATCTCATTGTCGAGTGGGTATCGAGAAAACTCCGTCGCTGAATGGAGTACCGTAGAACCGCAGGAGACTGCTAATGCACTGTCAACAATGGATCTCCCACCAGGAAATCTCTGCCTGCTGCAATGAATTCCAGTTCTGCTGACTTCGATTACTTCTCGCGCGAATCCCATACCACCTCTATGGACTGTAATCTTTAACGAAATTCAGCTGTATTTACGTTTCACTGGATACATCACGTTGAGTATTTTCATAGATCGTATAATTTTCCTGTAGGTTCTGTTAGCACTCTTACGAGAAACAGACTTAACGTTATATTCTTGAATAGAAGAATTTTTTAACCCTCTGTAGGTAAACATTTTTTTACACCCGGTAGATAAACTGAGTCGTTTGTATCTAAGTCTAATTGTTTCACTGTTCTAGGCTTTCAAAAAATCAGAAAAATTCTGTGATACTTATTAAAATCGTTTGTATAAAAGAATTTTTTAACCCTCCGCAGGCAAACATTCTTTTACACCCGGTAGACAAACTGGGTCGTTTGTATCTAAGTCTAATTTTCCTGCTGTTCTAGGCTTTCAAAAAATCGGAAAAAATTCGGTGGTACTTATAAAAGTCTCTATTACATTATGCAATTGTTCGTTAAGTCACTTTTCTCGATAAAAATGAAAATTCGCTTCGAAGCAAAAATGTAAGAGTGAAATTTCGCTTGGGTCATTAATGACCCAGATTACCCACCGAGGGTTAATTGTTATTCGAAGTAGTATACGAGATAGTTGAGTACGAAAGTTTATATTTTTAATCGTGTGAATCTTCGCTGTATTCCACCGCGTAATTGTGCTCATTGATTAATACAAACAGTGATTAAAAACATCGATAAAAGTGTAAATATCCTTGGGTGAGATTCTTCTTTAATAATCTTGTTCTTTAAAGTGTTTTCGATAATTTTTTAATTATCGTAATAAAAAAAAAAATGTATAATAACGTATATTTATTAATACTTCAACGTGTGAAACAAAATTTTACATTTACTGAAATTTCAAAAGAATATGAAACATTCTTCTTCGTCCGACTCGATTTTCGTTATATCAGCAAATTTGCCTTATCATTTTTTACAGACGGTGGTTTTTAGAGCAAATAAATCCAAGGCAGAATGATCCATTGAGAGGTGAAACCAAGTTTCCTGTGTTATATTATACGTATTAACATATTGTAGACCAAGCACGTAGTGAATAGACTTGTTTTGTTCTCGCGAGCTGAAGTTCCTCGAACCTTTTTTCTCGATGTTGTTATCCCACAAAAACTGAACTAAGTAACGAAACGTAAACAGAGAAAGCTAAATGTCGATTTAACATCTTTCAATTGTGTAAATTATTAGATGAAAAATATTCACGAAATTGTGTGCCTACATACTATCAATTATTATAAATAATATTTACAATAAGAATGATAGTGATTTTGTTCAAAAAACATTTTTTCCCTATATCATTCTTTCTAACACGTTCGCTACCACCTGAAAATCGTAAGGGACGTGCCGTGTGCCATCGATCGACACACTGTCGACGCTGGCACAAAGCATAAAACGCTCTGCGTCGACGATGCTTCGAAGGTGTTAAAGACAATTTTCATAAAATCAAACGAAGTGAAAACTACAGAAGATTATGCGTCGAAAAAATTAAGGACAACCTTGAAAACTTACAAATGTTAGTTAAAATTTTAAACGCTTCCCTGAACTGCGTCGTCCATAATAAAAGAAATTTTCCATTGGTTCACTAGTCGAAATTAATAACGATCACTGTATATAATTTTACCACGTACCTTCTTATTTTGTATTGCAGAAAGAAGAAGAAAAAGAAGAGAGAAGGAAGACAGACGTTAACAACAAACCATCAGTGTATAATCAATTTCCGAAAAGTGGTGGGGGGCCCAGAAAGCGAGAAGAAGAGACGCGAGCCGCGAGCGATAGAGAAAGAGAGAAAATGCTGGGTGGCAAGTGCGGAGTTGCCACCCTTCGTCAGCTGTCCTGTACAAGGCAGCCAGTACGCGTCGTGGCTTCGCCACGTGCTTTTCGTGTCTTTGAAATATTTTCTGTTGAACATCGTGAACGATGTTTTCATTCTCCGTCGTGTCCTTGCTGTGCTGACTCTCGTATTTGTACCGAGCCACACGATCGACACCTCGTTAATTCCACAATGCGATTTGTCGAAAAGATTTCAACGTTCTGTTCGCGACCGTCGATCGTATTGTTCTCGTGACCATGTGACGAATGCAGTTTCCAAATGAAAGGCATGGGAATTCGAGTGTTTGCGGATCGAGCGTAATCGGTGAGTTTGCTGAAAGTTATTCTTACTTTTTCTTCTTATTACTTGGAATATTTATGCGAAGGTACGTTAACATTGAGGTAGTACCGAGTTAGTTTAACCGTGATACACTTGTACATTGACGATTTACAGTGTGGGAACATTATTTCTCGTAATTTTTACTGTTGGCGAAACTACGTGCATAGTCGGTTGAATTGAAGGTGAATGTTTTCATAGCTGTTGTGAGAATATTGTAGGTTATTACTGAAGGTTAGTTTCGATGAAAATGTCGTTAACATTTATTATTGTTATTGACTGTTCTGTAGGTTATTATCGAAGGTTGTTGTCGGCGAAGAAAGTGTTAGTTTTTATTATCGTTACTACGAGTGAATTAATTTTAATACAAAATTAATGTAACGGGGGAACCGTATAAAGCGTTATACCCCTGACTTTTGATGAAACTTCGTGGGTGAATAAAGAAGTGAGAAATATTCGACCGTAAATGTAGACTTTCAATATTTTATGAGGTGTTTAACAATGAAAAGCCGGCTTATAGTGTCAAAACTTTTCGTAAGTTAATTCACGAGTGATCGTTTTGCATGTTGATCGTTCGAGAATATTTTAGGTTGTCGGTATAGGTTATAGTTGATAGAGATATTGACATTTTTTATTATTATTATTGTTGGTGATACTACGTCAATTCTCGTAATTAATTAATGTTTTTTACCAGTGATACTTTTGCGTACTAACTGTCGAAGGTGTGAAAATGTTTTAATATATTGTTAGATATTACTGTTGACAGTTTCTCGTTCATAGTATACTACGTGAGTCATTTACTTTCGATATATAAATTCATATTTCACGGTGAATTGTTCGATTGATTTCGTCTCGAAATTGCAAGTTGATTTATTTTTCCTTCACTGTCTTGCGAACGTGGAAAGAACTTGTTTTTTACACGCGCTTTTGAACAGACGAAAGAATTTGAGATAAATGGAAGTACAAGATGTATCAATGGCGGTTATTTAACCATGCGGAATAAAAGAATTGTATAATAAAGGTAAATCTAACAGGTTGTCAGTGTACTTTGTTCGAAGTAAATAAATTTCAATTTAAATTCCAATAAACTACAAAATAAAAGAAACATGATTTTATTAATGATAATTTTGAAAATTACAAATTTCAATTGTTCAAACATTTAGCAACAAACGACTTTCTTTCATTCGTCGAATTTTCTGCACAAATTAAGATTCTTAATAAAAAAGTTCGACGATTCCAACTGAATACAACAGCGTTTAGGACGTTCAAGTAAAAAAATCAAATATGATTTCTTTCGTCGATAAATTTGTCTCAAACATTATTTCCATCTGCAGTTTTCTTTATTCCAAATATTCTATGCATCGCAAATCGATACAAATGATTATACAATTATACTCTGTGTCCTGTTTCAATTCACCTTGTTTATATATACCAAATTTCCATTTTTATTTCGTTTCATTAATACCAACATTCAAACGTGAAATCGTTAAAAAAATGATCCTACTTTCGGAAACCGCATTTCCCCGAAGAACAAATGAGCGGGTAATTCCGAAAAATTAAAGAGATTAGTTCAAAACTGCAGTGGTGCACGATTATTCACACGAGCGCCATCGGAAAGTGGTCTTTGTTCTTTCGAAATTCGCAGCGTTACACGCTCGCGTGTAACAATATCTATCAGATATTCATAATTTCATGCGTAATCACATTTCCATGAAAATTATTCGCGGCGTTATAACACGAGAATCGGGTGTTTACGAAAATTTCAGTCGACCGCGTGGTACCAGAAGGAAGCGGAACAACAGCACCAATGAATATCGCTTGTACACGTGATACCGGTTATTCTCCCCTTTTATCTCGCAGAACGTTCGGTTAATTTATCGGGCCCGTTGGCAAATTCACGTTCGATATAACCGGCGTCGTAAATACACGCGGGAACATCTGGGAAAGGAATCGGTTTAGAACGTAGCGAAATTTCAAGAGGGTGAGAAATTTTCGGCGAAAGAAATTGTAGGGGGTCTGGGGAGGGGGAAGAAAAGAGCGAACCAGGCATTAGCTTTCTTTTTAAATGGCGCGGATTTATCGTACCACCGACAAAGACGCGCCGTTATGCGAAAAAAAGATACTGTTACCTACGTAGGACGAGCGAGCTTCCCCTGCAGTGATACTTATCGTCCTTCGGTGCCGGTCACCATAATTCACGGAGGGTGAGATAAGTTCGCGCCCTTTTCTCCTGTAACGCGTCGTCGTTGGTTTAAAAGGGAAAACAGGGAAAATGAGGAGACATTTGATTAGGCTGTTTTGTTAAGTAAGAAACGAGCGGGTTTTTAAACTGTTACAATTTGTATACAGGGTGTGATATTAAAAATATATTTGTGTGATATTGAAATTTGCTTTGTTTCCATGAACCATGTAAAATAGGCAGTTTAATTATTTTTTCTAACTATGCTGGTACGAGACAATTTTTATACGTAATCAATGTAGTTTCGAAAGGTGAATAAAATGGAAGACAAATTTTTTTATAAATTCTATATTTTCTATTTTTCTCAAGGTTACCTATATTTTTTACACGAATGTAGGTATATATGTATTTTTAAATATGTCTCTAAAATTTTCAATCAAATGTGAAACCTCCTTTCATTTTTTGCAATTTCTTCCATCTTATTCGCCCCTTAAATTTTCTCGTAGCACCATAGCTAAATAGAGAAGGTAAATTAGGTGGCCTGTTTTACTAAATACGCATAACTTTGCAGAAAAATACCGTTAATTATCGAGATGATTAAAATTGGACATGAAATTCTTAGAATGTTAAAAGGGCAGATATTTCGAAGTGAAACGTTAAAATTATTTCCTCTTTCTCTGCTGTAACACTTTAAGAAAGTATTTACAAAAATTTCCAGTATTTCATAAAATATTAATCAAAGTTTTCAGCGTTCGTGTGGCATTTTTTTTTTTTTACATATATTATATTATTGATAATTTCCTTCGGAACGAACTGCACATTTTCCCCTTTTTTCGATCGGAAACTATCAGAACTGTGCGCAAACCAAAAATTACCGGTATCTACTTTCGGATCAGAATTCGAAAAGTATGTATCACGTAATACGAAAGAATTGCATTTCTCCAAGCTTCATTTGACACGAACGAACAGCGGAATTTTCCAGCTGTAAAATGTTTTCGGTTCTATTGTGTAATATGCGGTTGTAAAAGATACGAAAATTGAACAAAATATGAAATGTACCAAATGAACAACGTCGTAGTATTATGTTTTAAATTGACGTATAATATGGACATTTTACTCTAATAATTTTCATTTTCCTGTTCTAACTACGTTGAGCATTGAATAACAGCACAGTTGGGTGGTTTTCTCGAATCAGTAAATTCTTCGAAACTTTTTGTTATTATTAACAAACGATGCCTTGAAATTACGATCCTGAATATTTATTGTGATAACTTTCGCGTAAGTACTGTTACTTTTGTAACGAATCGCTGCACATATACAGGGTGCACCAGTTTCTTCTGATCACACTTTCTCAGTGTGTTCTACAGGTATAAGTAAGAGAAAAATTTCGTGTAAATTGTTTGAGGCTTTGTTAAAAAGTTTTAACAACAATATAAGTTACAATATAAAATAGGTCATTCCATTGAAAAAAATGTTTCTACGTATCAGTAAAATATCTGAAGATTGTGATAATCATTGGTGTGATCTGAAATGCAATAACTTCCTTCCAAAGCATTTTCTGCATCTTTCCAAATAATGCAATAACTAAGGGTTAGGTTAGGTGAAACACTCTGTACATGTATAAATTAATTAATTTAGTCATTCCTGATGCAAAGGTACTGAAAATTTGTATTACTACGATAATTAAGAAAAATGAAATTACACTACCTTGAACTTTAACCTGTAAATAAATATGTTTATTAAAAATTATTACTAAAATAAGAAAATTAATTAAAATTTAAGGAAAAGTACTTTCATGGTTGGCAATAGTACTTCGAAAAATATAAAACCAGTTACAGTTCTAAGAAAAACGATGAAACAGTTTAGTAATGAAATAAAAGAGCCTTCGCTGCATAATCATAGATCGGTGAAACATACACTACCGGCAAAAAATTTGGAATCAGCGAGCATTGCAATTTACATAAAAATTTCCAGAAAAAAGTCGAGCGACTTTGAGAATTTTTTATCGTTGGAATCAATTGATATGAGATAAATTGACAAATGTAGAATTGAGGAGGTGGGTAGAAGTGGGAGGTGATTCGAAACTTTTGGCCGGTAGTGTATATTTCCAATTGAAACGTATACAGTATAATTAATTAAAATTCCCCTCAACAAGTTTCAATTATCATAGTTTTTGCAGCGAGATTTATGCTTCAGAAAATTGTTCCGTCCTGTGTGAACAGAGTAGAGTTTCATATTTTAATTTCATTCATTTTTCTGCGAAACTACGTGACACGAATGCTACCATTTGTATTGGAAAAGCTTTGTTATTAACGTGCGTATAATGATGTTACGTTTTTCTATGTATAAAGTCTAACTAGCCTCTGAACGTACAAACATTTGAAAACGATGAACAACACTTGTCGTGATAAGTAAATTAACACAGCGATGTTTTAATTGGACATTTATGTCACACTGATCAAATTTGAGCAGAATTTGATGTCAACAGCAATGGACAAATAAAATTTGAAAGTTTATCGGTAAAATTTTGATTCAAATAACTTTTCATTCGTTATTTGTTATTACACGTGTATCAGATAGACGTTCTTCTATATTTTTTGGTATAAATGCTTTCAAATTAGTCTTCACAGTTACTTTTTCAAAGACGCTCTTACGAAACTAGGAATAATTGATACAAAAGCTGTCCACGTTATTCGAATCATTTCATCAGGTCATTGCACATGAAACGGCTGGTTTCCACAAGCCGCTAAATTTCGGCTCGTTTTCATGAATAAACTCGTTGCTAAATGTCGATCGTCGTGAGTTAAATTGATGCCTGTAATCTGCCTTCAAAAGCAGTACACATTTGCTTGGCCGGAAAAGTTAGGTTGAAGTTGTTTAAAATCAGTTACAAACAAGAGGGATAACTAATCCAATTTCAGTAATTGTGTATACGTAATATTGTACATCTTAAATGGACACGTGAAGTAGTAAAGCAAAAAAACTTACCTATATTTTTATTCCAAGCTGAATTCGACACAACAATTTTATAACAATTTCTCGTACTCGTTATTTATAATCAGAAAAATATTTTCTAATTTAAACTTAGCTTTGCAAACGTGTAGAAAAAAAAATCGACATTTGTACTGATAATTGTAATGGATAAGTTTTTATGTAAAACTACAGTGGAAATTATTAGAGTCACCTGCAAAAAATTGGCGGTTTTACATTATAACGATTAATTTTTAGACGAAAACCTAGTTACACTGAATTCTTATTATTTTTTTTTTTTTTTTTAGGAAGCTTTGATGTTTACAAATTGCAAATACACACTTGGCGACACTTTAGGCAATATTATCTGTCGTATGAACGTTATTTTGTATCAGTACTGTAAATCGCCACTTGAGAACCACGTGTTACAGTTTTCTTGGTTTGTAGATCTTGAGTATTTGAATTTTCGTTGCAGTGTTTTTAGTAATTATAACGCATAGTAAATTAGTTAAAACGTATCGAAAGAAGAATCAAGGCTGTAATTGCAGCGAAAGGTAGCACTACCAAATACAGACTTCTTAACTGTATCTTTTATAACTACTCAAGCTAAGTTTAACTGTTTTGTGTCTCTATAGTGAATAATCGTTAATTAGCACTTATGCCAATAACCACAATTGTCGTCTGCTTTATCGTCCAATTTTTGTAGTTTTTATTGGATTATGGGAGTTATTGGTTGTTAAATAATTAATAATCCTTATTTTAAACTATAAACTTTTATTAGACACAAGGAAGGTTCGCTTTTCTACTTGATGGTAAGAGCACTGTATTCTCCTACGCAACGCCCTAATATTGTCTACGACCCCGCTTAGGACCGAAGGGCCTTTTGTCACGTATCATAAACATTTAGATCTTTACTAAACAGAGGTGGTAAGGCTAGATTTTTCCGAACGTATGCAAAAGTAATATATACTTCCTAGTAAGGCGTTAGATTAAGTTTTGTTATATCTAAGTGACTGATAAATCTAACATTGCCCTCTCTTTCTAGTATGACATGTGTAACTTCGTGTTTCTATTTATACAACGAATGATCAAATTATTAGAGCCACCTGCAAAAAATTGACGATTTTACATTGTTACGATTAATTTCTAAATGAAAACCTAGTTACACTGAACTCTTATTATTTTTTTTATGAAGCATCGATGTCCGCAAATTGCCACTTGGCAACACTATAGGCAATATTATCTGTTATTTTGTATCAGTACTTGCTGTGTTTTTACTGCTTATAATTTACAGTAAATTACTTAAATTGTGTCGAAAATATGCCCAAAGGAATCAAGGAGGTAATTACAGCAAAAGGTGGCGCTAGTAGATACTGACTTTGTCGTTACTTCTTGACTGTATTTTTTATAACCACGTAGCTAAGTTTAACTTGTTTGTGTATCTCTAGTGGACAATTGTTAATCACAAACTACTGTAAAAACCATGATATTGTGGCTTTAATAATTCGACTACCCACTGACAAATATTCCGTGTAATCTCAAACTAATATTAAAATTATATTGTACAAATTTAATAGATCATTACAGTATTAAGTCGTAATAATTAAACAAACTGAGTTTTATTTTTGTACACCCATTTTTTTATAAATAGACTCAATGTAACTTCGGGTTTGCTCGACATCAGACGTCCACACATTCAACTGCTAACTTCCTCGACCAATATTTTACCGAAGAACCTGATTGGTTAACCCGTCGCATCGGTGTTAACCAATCAGGTAATTTCTTTCCCCAAGTCGCTGCGTGTCCCTTGCGCCCTTGGCGCGCTTTTTCGGGGACCGCAGTGCGACTTGGCGGGGGAGGTTTTTCCCCTGACGTCACTTGGCGGGCAGCTGAGTTTCCTCCAGGTCAAGTACTCGTGACCTGCCGGTCCGGGTTTATACCTTTCGGAAACCCTTGGTTTATGATGCGGCAATTTGCTATTGAGGCCGTCGGAGAAAGTTTCTACGCGGACATGCATTGTCGAATTTCTAGAAATTAAATAAGCTAAAAACGGTTTCCTCAAAAATAGCTTTTCAAGCGCGCACGTCATAAACCGTGCTGGTAGTCTGCTCGCCAAATGTTCTCCGCTGTAGCTGGTCGCTACATGAGAATTATGCAAAAGGGTTAAAAATGATCTAGTGTGAAAACCTTGATATTGCGATTTTAGTGGCTCGAATAATTTGATCACCCGCTGTATTCCGTATCACCTCTTTTCCTAACTTTATCAAGAGAAAACCTAGACTTTCAATAATACGGCGCTAGAAGAAATTATTTCTTAGGGCGTATGTATGTACCTTCCAGAAAATTCATAATGACATTTCGTACGACGTCGTATAAACTCGTACAGGTGCTTGATGCTCGTAAATTGGTTTCACATGCAAACGGAACGTTACTTATTCAATGAATCGTGCTTTTATTATGCACGCACCGGAAACGTTTTGAAGGCGGAACGTGACGGGAAGGACGAGGTTAGGATCTTTTCTCGTTTCTTATGAAAGAGGCTCGCGTGAACGATAAATGAGGCTTAAACGGAGAGAACGACTGTTGCCACGTGCACGAGACATACCATTTTTCCGAGGAGCGTTTATATTTTCTTGTTGATAATTCGGCCCGCCGAGTGAAGGAGACTCCTGCTGTAAGTTCCTTTAGAAATCCGCCCGTTGAAAAGTAAATTAACGCGACACTCGTTTTTAGAGTTATTTATCGTAATTCAGTGTTCGGTACGTGTCTCTTGGAAGATTTAGTTTCCCCTGAAGGGCAATTCTTACGCTTACGTCCCTCTACTACTCGGTATGTGGAAATTCTTGAAAAGAGTCGACGAAAAGAAGGTTTTTTCTTAAAGTAGACTAAATGAGATATCATGCATCGCATCCCGTTTTTTAAATGGACACATTTATTCGAGAAATCCGAGTCTCTTCGAAATTGTATCTTTCATACGTACTTCTCTCTATTCAATGAAAAAGTAACAGCTTTTCTTCCGGAGAAATTATTCTTCGAACAATTTCGGTATTAAATTGCTACCTAAAACGTTCCGTTTTAACCACTTGGACGTTCCTTAAGATTTAACCGCAAGAAACTTCCCATTTCAACTCGATTTCATTTGATTTGTTTATTAAACAGTTGAAACAAAGAGTCGTGCAATATTTGAAGAAAAAATTAGAGTGTTAATCCTTCCGACCCGACGGCGTTTACAGTAGTTCGCTTCCTATGGCCAACGTGAAATTTAATAGTCCGTTCACGACGGCTGACTTGAAATTCAGCCCTGAACATATCGAATTGTTTATAAAGCATTTGAGTCTTTGACAGTATTGTGATTTTAATATACCATATTCAGTATTGTACTGAATAATTAAGAAAGGAAAGCGGTGACACATTCTCAGAGTCAGAGGAAAACACTGTAGGTATTAGTTTACAAACTCTAACTGACAGTATTGTGATTTTAATATACCATATTCAGTATTGTACTGAATAATTAAGAAAGGAAAGCAGTGACACATTCTCAGAGTCGGTACGCGGTGTCGATGTCGGGTCGGAAGGGTTAAAACACTGTAGGTGTTAGTTTACAAACTCTAATTCGTAGTGCAAAAATTTCTTGGACTGGCACAATCGATGCAAGAAATCGACAGAAATCTGAGAAGATGATTTGTTGATAATACAGTAAGATAATAAACTTGGATTTAGTTTTAATCAAAAATGAAAAATGCCACATTCGTTGGATATTACTACTGTGCAGAGATGAGAAGATAGCTAACCAGGCGGCACAGTAGCAAGAAAGGTATAGTTAGTGAAAGCGATATAACGAGGTCGTAAAATAAATCATCAAGCAGCGAGACTGATAGGTATAGCGACACCCAGAGTCGTCCATCATTCGTAAATTGATATCTAAAATTTCTGCTTACAATCTTTCATTTGCGATATACGGTATTAATTCCCAGTCTTCTCCTGCGTCAACGATTAAGGTGCAGATAAATTGTTTAAATATACTGCAATGGAAGAAGCAATTTCGAGTTGACATCGAGGCTCGAGCTGTTTTGGCGCTCGTATTACGTGTATTTCGACGCCCGACTGATTTTACGACCTCGCTGTGTCGCTTTCACCGACTATACTTCGCTCTCTCTGCCTGATCTCTCCTGTGACTCTACCGAAATCTCCACTTTCAGGTTCTTAGCGGTATAGTCGGAGGAAGAGACATAGCGAGGTCGTAAGTTCGCTCAGGCATTAGAATTTACGTGTTCGAACATATCGACAAGCGAATCGACGGAAACCTGAGAAGATAAAGCCTCGAAATTTCAGTCTAAACTGCATAAAGTGTACCTCAGCTTTGATTTAGTCCCAATGAAATAACGTGAAATGCCGTATACGACCCTGGACATCACTTTAATTTACGACCTCGCTATATTTCTTCCACCGACTATACATCAGTCAGTACCGCTTCTTAATGCTTCAATTTACGACCTCGCTATATTTCTTCCACCGACTGTACACTTGGCACAACGGTTCGCAGAAGATAACCACGCGTGTAGAGCACAGTTAACACGGAATGTGTGGTTAAAGACTGTTGTCTCGCGACGATAATTGTTAACGAGGACACTGTTAATTGGTCCGTTGAACAAGTGAAGTTTTACACATTAAAAATAACCACTTCGACACGTATCTATCGCGGTTGCAACGACTTAACTTTTCCTATTAAATCGAATTCCTCCCGGGGACGAGATCTTAATGCACAGGGAGTGTAATCAGATGCCGTTTAATTGAACTAAACCGAAAGGACGGAAAAGTTGAGCAAGTATCGTGTCGGCGTGTTGCGAGAGCAAAAGTACGCTTTAAAAGTGATTGCCAAAGGGGCCGAATGGAATACCCTCCGACCTAATTCCTCAAGATGCAGAAAGGATCTTTCCAGCTAACAGAGAGAGCGAGCAACTTTTATGATGAAACTTTCTAATCAGCCTTAGAATAACTCGCACCATCGTTTCGTTTCCGGCGAAATCAGATTGTCGATACATAGTGTATATATATTTATGGACAATGATCGAGTTTATTGAAAAGAGTGGCTGAATGAGCTGATAGAAACGGCTGTGAACGATGAAGAATAACGAAGTCTCTATTTCATTGTTGAAACGAGTTTTTCACAGTTATAATAGATGTGTTCTGATTAACCCTCCGCAGACAATCTGGGTCTTTGACGACCAAAGTGAAATTCCACTCCCTTAGTTCTATTGAAAAGAAGTTTTAAACATTTGATTTAACGAACAATTGTACAATGTAGTGGAGATCTTGATATGTAAGTGGTTCAGAATCTTTTCAGATTTTTTGGAAGTTTGAAACAGTCGAAAAAGTAGTGCTGGTCAGAAACGACCCAGTTTACCTACGGAGTATGAAAAAATAGGTTTGTTTACGGAGGGTTAATAACGATATAACATTGTTTGCCACTCCTCAAGCCTTCAAACGGTATCTGGAAATCGTCAGTTTTGTATACACTTGAACTCTCAGTCTCTTTCGAATGTACGTCACTTATCCGAAAATATGCAAATTAGCTAACTGGTGGATCTCGAGGGCCTCCATCATAAATTACCTCCTTCCCAAAGAACCGAATTCTTCGAAACCACCACCTCCACCCTCTTAGTATCCAATCAAAATTCTGATACCCATACCCTCGCGGTGGAAATTACGAATAACGCTTTTTACAGTATCATATTAACCCTCGAGCGCAAACTTTGAGCGGAGAGAGAACCTCGAAACTCCAGACGATAAATTTCCCGCTAATCTTGTTCTTTTCCGTTCTGGTGTCGATAAAAATATTGTTAACTATGTATATTTGAATAATTAAAGAGACCAAATTTGTCTCCCATCTTGTTCAATCTTTGGAGCCATTTAAATTACGTATACAAATTTTCTGTATATCATCAATGTTATATTACATTATTCTTAACCCTTTGCACTCCTTTGTCGAGTGTGACTCGACGTCGGTTCTATTCACAGGTACTCCTATGCTGAATCACACTCGACATTATTAAATTGCCAGTCTAAATATGTATTATATTTTGCAATATTTTGTTTTTACTTAGATGACCAACATAACATGTGTACGACACTTTTTTTTGTAACAAAAAAGTCGAATTTTTACAAAAAAGGGTCATGTACACGTCAACCGAGACTATCCTTTGAAGTACATTTCAAATAAAATACTTAAAATAACGTGGAACTTTTGGAAAGAAAATGCAAAAAGAAAATCGGGAGTGCAAAGGGTTAACATTATTTTTAATCAAGTAGCACAGAATATGTGTCTCCCTGCAAAGATTGCTTAGTTTCTCGAGAAACCCGTGTAGCAGCAAGAAAATAATACCTCGGTGAAAAGAGGAATCTTGGAGAATCTTACAAGAATACCAAGTAGCTGAAAGTAAAAGCACGTTCATCACGACTACGCGTAAAAATAGGAATAAAAAGAAAATCATAAAAGGAGAAAGAAAGGGGGAGAGAGTTTCGAATCTCTCTGTTTCGAAGGGAAGCTTCGATTGCGCCCGTATTTCGGCACCGTCGGTCGGGGGGGTTGTCGTGTAACAGCTATCGCGAGAACACAAAAGCCACTCCCGGTATCGCGATAAAGTCGCGGCACCCTTGAAAGACGGTAGGAAGAAAGTCGGGTGTCATTATTTACCGCGACATTTTCGGCCACGGTGTGGGGCTTGTCAGAGCAGTGAGATTTCGTCCGCCGACGACGACTTCAATATCGCTCCCCTAGTGTTCGCAAGCGTGCCATGTAATTTCTCGTTGACCCACCTGTGATGTTGCACGAGTTTAGCAAGCCCCTCGACGTTAAAGAGTGGCATTTAGAACGGAAACACGAGCAGCGAAATTTCGGTGTTATTTCGTAACAGACGGCGTTGTAATATTGTTTAGAATTATACACTCGGTTTTGGACGTTTAACGCGATCCGTCCCGCTTTAGTTTATCCACGTGTGCGCGATTTTGTTTTAACGCGTGCAGAGAAGGTGACAGACGTTTGGTTTGTGCATACCGAAATTTTCATTCCTGGGATTGTATACACTTTGAGCGTCCGGTGGTGTAGGTGTATGGGTGTTTTCATTGTCGAAAGTGAATATATTTTGAACGTTACAAATTTTATGTGATATTGTTGGAAAATATTTGATGTAACGATAATTCTTTCTTAAAGTACCGTCGTTCAAAATGAGGTCCCTGAAGTATTTTATAAAACTACAGTAATGTTTCTACAAGTGTCACCCAGTTTGGATTCTACAAGTGTCAGTATAGATGGTCCTACGCCTAGGCTACGTCATTGCTGCGCCTGTTATCTCGCTCGCTGTCCACTCGGTTTCTTTTACGAGATTTCACGGCTCGACAATTCATAATGGAGAAATATAATTTCTTTAATTTTACCTTTTTTCATCTGAAATTTTTTTTAAAAAATTTCGGGATAAAGAAACGTAAAATTAAAAAAGTTGGTATTTAAATCGCTTGGTTGCCTCGACTCACGTTTCATCCTTATCTTTTATTCGCTGTCCTTGTCTACGTTCGGCAAACTACAAAGGCGGGCGCGAAGCTCGAAAACGTAGTCCCTGACTCTACAAGTGTCAGGCTTAGGTTCCTTGCGGACTGACACTTGTGGAGACATTACTGTATTCTCTTTTGTGGTAAGGAATCGTGGAGCAATTAAGAAAGACGAAATGAAAATTCGCAATGTATTAGTAATCAGAGCGATTTTTTAAAAATCCTTTTCCGAAGCCGTTAAATCGCCAAAAATAAACAAAAGATAGAAACACGCAAGATAGCTCGCGTACAATGTGTTAATAAGAAAATTTTAGTGGGATATTCTGTAGTTTTTCAGGGATGATCGCTGTAGCTTTGAATTATTTCTGAATACAGGTTTTTTTACGCTTGAATTATAAATTGTTAATAGAAATTTCCTGAGAAACGAGGCAAGTAATATACCTAACTATAGATAGGTGTCCATTTTTTCAAAAAGCAAGCGAAACTTTCGTTAGAATCAGATTAACTCGAACAGTAGCAGAGTAACAAATATGTACATACAGTCGTGGACAAAAATAAGTGGACAGGTAGAGAGAATAGGTATCTAATTAACATTATTGTTGTAAACTTAACTTTTACTTATTCTGTATCCTTATAATACATAGACTATTTAGTGAAAAATTCAAACGAATATTTACATTTTTATGTACGCAATCCACGTTTAACGAAATAATCAGCTAATTATCCAGAGACAAACGTATGTGGGCACTTGGCAATAACGTTATTGCGAGGCAAGAAATGTAAACAAACTTCACGGATTGGTCATGCTTATATAAACGCGGTAGTCCCAAACAAATCTATCAGTAGCAATTCAGGCCTTTTGAGAGTAACATCGTTTGTGAAATAGTTGGATCACTTATTTTTTGTCCACGACTGTGTATCTTATACGAAATATCACCGAACGCATTTTTCCTTGCCTGGCACATTCTTCAGGTAGTATCGACGAAAATTACTAAATTTCATATAAATCGGGTATTTTGTCAATAAGTTATTTAACGCCAACGTTCGATTTTAGGTTAAATTGACCCGAATAGTGCTAAATTTCAATAGATATTTGTTCCAAGAGTCTCTTCTTATATTAGGTTGTCCGGGAAGTTCATTTCGTAACTTAAACCATCGTATCTCTGTTTCTAATTGACATAGTAACAAACGTTAAAAGGTACTTTCCTCGACAGTTAAAGGTGAATCCAACGCGCTGCTCAAATTCTTTGTAAGATGAACAGGGATGGATATAAGTCTATGTTCTCTGCATTGGAGCGAGGTTGTTGAATTTTTCGTGGCAACGCTCCACCGCAGAAAATATAGTTCACTTTAGGAGTAGATAATGTTAGTTGTATTCAGAGAAATCGGTAACGGTCTCTTCAGTTTATTGACTTTTCAACTGTTACTGTTACCAACGTGGTTTTTAGCAATGCTCTTCTGTATATTATAATTATAAATATTTAAATAAAGTTATAGCTTTGTGCAATGCACTTATGTGCGTTTACTGTGCAATTCTGATACATAACGAGTAAAATACCTTTTGGTTTTTAGCCGCTATCTCAATTAGAAACAGAGATACGCGTCAGTTTGAATTCTTGCGACATTTCGCTACGAACTTTCCAAACCACCCGGTATGTACTTCCTCGTTCACCTTATGAATAATTTGACGAGTGCGTTGGGTTCGTCTTCAAATAACGAGTAAAATACCTTTCTATATTAGGCAGTTATAATTTAATAAATATATACTTAATTAATTAAAATTGTATTTATAAATAAGCAAGACTGGCTTAATACTATCTTTTACACGTTCAAGGACGTATGTCGATATAACGGTATATAATATATTAATATATAATATTTTTGTATACATTCTATAGATTTATACAATCTCTTATAAAATTACAAACTTAATTGACACGTATATAAATTAATGCATATTCATAAAAGCATTTTATACCCTATAAATAAGCTAGTTATCTATCTAATAGAGAACTCTTATTTCAATATAATCTAGCAATTATCGTTGCTTTATACCTACATTAATATCGTGTATTACAATACTTTGCAATAATAATATAAATTCAGAATTTAAGGCTTCAGTTTTTCAAGCTCTATCATTGTGCCAAAGATCGTTAAAATCTGAGAGTTACACCTCGTGACCTTTGTCGTATACCTCTCTCCTATCTTTTATTAGTTTTTAGTCATCCTGCCTCCTTTCCTTAACTGTAAACAAATCCGCATCATCCTAACGTTAGTCACCCCCGAAACCTAGACCTCCACATCATCCTTTACTCATCGCTGAACCTAGACCTCACCGCCTCTCCCTACATTGACCTCTGAGACCAACCCCTACTCTCGTACTTACCGAACCTATATCTAGAAACCTTTTCCGTCGAAACAGCAGATTTTTGTCTAGTGGTCTTCACGCACCGAACGTCACCGAACTGTCTAATAAAGTCGAATAGTACTACGCGCAGAATAGCTCCCTTATTTCGCCCCAGTTTCCGTCAGGCTCTCCTACCGCGTACCTATTGAATATAATAAACCAACGCAAGGAATCGCGAGCCGCGGAATACAACACAGTAGATTAACGCAGTTTACGAGATTATCGTAGTAAAACATTTATCGGAACATATCGGATTACAAGATAGTTGAAATAACCAGCCGTTTTGGATAATATGGGTTCACCGCTTTTCCTTTCTATCAATAATTTCTCGTTCGGGTAATAAGAGCTGACGTTGGCGCAATTAGCTTCGCGGATATCCGTTTGTTTTATCTGAAATGGTATTTTAAGGCGATTCACGAGCACGTAAGTGAAATTTCCAGAATTATGGCCTATTTATCGCGCGATATTTCGCCAGCGAATAATTTACTCCGCCGCGAAAATAATCACATCTCTCGTTACCCGTTGCAGCAGTTAATAGGCGTGTTATTGCTAAATTTTCGAAAAAGAAGTTAGCCAAACGACCAAATCGTTAACGTTTCACATAAAATTTAACGATCTCCTCCATCTTTTACATCCAGATATTTTACTTCAAATAAAGATTACGAATGAAGCCGTATAAGCGGAGCATCTCTCCGCTTAAGTATCGCAATTAAGGGTTTTCAGATTTTCAAGTAGCCCAATAAGAAACGTCGCGGAGTAATAAAGTCGCTTTACACGACGTTCATTTCGATCAATTTGATGTAGCTCGCTGAAAATCGGTTGTAAATTGATCAACGGAGACTTTTTACGCGGTCAATTCCAGAGGAGGCTTCGAAACGTCGACTCGAACGCTGTTCGCGATTCTAAATTGTCGCATAATTAAAAACTCGGGATTTTTATGCACGTGGAATTGACGCGTTTGTGGCAAAAGTGTGTCAAACATTGTGGAAATTTTTAATTTCAACGGGGTTATGTTTTTTTTTTTACAAAATGAACGGTTTGAAATCGGGGGAACTTTCAGGATGATCCTAAAGTATCGTTGTGGAAGGGTTTTCGAGGATTTGTTGGAAGATGAAACGGAATGGTGGAAGATAAGAAGAGTAATATTATTTTGGTGTGACGAGGTGGAACTTAAATTTCGAAGTGCACGAAACAGGGCAAACGAGATTTTTATTAGCCACTTAGCGACTCCTCGTGCAACTTCATGTTTAATTCCCATCTTCGAGGAGACACCAATAAGGAAGCTGCTTCCGGCTGATAGAGCCAGTGTGAGGCGACAAAATGTAGCCCTGATGCACGACTTTTATCGTAGCTGGTTAACGAGTTAGCCTGGTGGGTTGTTGGTTATTTGGAAGAAAAGGGGAAAGGAAGGTTTATCTGCTTATTGTTGTAAAATAGAATGATTTCAGTGGTTCGAAAGTTTAACTAGTTAGCGAATTTGTTAGTATGTTCGTTTTTAGAATTTATTTTTCTGGGACATTTTTTTAATTTATTTGTTGTTACGAAACGGGCCGTAACGGTTGAGATTGCCTTCGTCTCGGGTTGGTTAAAGGCGTAAAATTCTAGAAATGTGTTTGATGTCGTTTTATTTAATGTTTAGTTCCAGCGGGTGTCGTTCTAGGTGTATTGTTTTAGACCTTGTGCGGGTACGTCGGTTTTATACTAGTTTTGGCACCTTGCTTCCGACTAATCAATGGTCATGAAAAGGGGCCTGGAGTCGAGCGTCGCTTCGTGGGTTTTTCCCGACTTCGCCCCCTTCCTACCTGTGGCGGTTGCTTGGCGATTTTGGTTTATAATTATATAGGTGATGATAATAATAATATAATAATAGTATGTAATAACAATGTGTGGGGGAAAGGCAGTGGGTTGGTAACATTTGTGTTGGACACTTAAAATTTATTTTTGTTGGACATTTTGAAAATTAATAATTTGAAATATTTCGAAAATAATTTGAAAATAATAATTTTGAAAGTTGGATCGTTATCGTATTGAAGTTAATAATAATTTCTCCGGCCAATTCATCAAGTTAGGGAAAAATGAAGAAGTAAATGTTTTAATAGAAATAAACAAAAAGTGTGGAGTGATAGAAAAAGGGGAAAATGTATTTCGCGTGTATATATTACAGCTGCTCTAATAATAATTGAAAGGGCAATAAAACCATTTTCTTAAAAGTGCAGAAACTTTCGGAACTCCTCTAACTTCGACGAACTATCGCATTTAATTAACTCCTTCACCACAGCTCCCCTGAAATTAGAAGCGTTCTGCAATTAAAAAGTATATCGAAACCGTGCAGCTTTCTTATAAATCATTTTTCATATAATGCACCAAACACAAGTTGTTCATGGAACACCCGGTATATAGCCTTTTCAGCGAAATAGATAAAGACACTGTTGTATCAGAGTGAAATTGTAATTCTACGAGCCTGAACGTATCTTTATACATTTTACATTCTTTTTTTTTTTTTTTTTTTTTTTTTCATGGGTAAACGGAAGTTTTCCAAAACATCCTGTATAAAATTCAGAGAAATTCTTCCGCTTTCGTCCTATGTCCGATGCAGATATTTCAACCGAAGGCGCGTCTTGTAAAGTCCCATTATTACGCTATTACCGTTCCATCGATTAATTAATAACGACGTATCGAATAGATATCGATTGACCGTTTAATTGCCGCGTGGCATTACATTAATTTCGTAGTTCTGGCCGGTGAGCAGGCGTCACATTCGTTGGAAATTAACGACGCTATTATCGCCGTGAAAAAATCGTTCTCAATTTTAATCCACCGTTGTTTATACGACGCGTTAGATTTTATGCAAACGCGTTGTAGTACAAAACACGGTCGTCAAATCGCCCACGTTTATTTATCGAAAAATCGCGGTTGCTGGTTTTCTTAATGAGACTTTCGAGGCTTTCACACGGTCTGGGATTGCTTGAAACGTTATTCGAGGCTTACCGGGTTAGAGCCGTGTGTCCAATGGTAATTAAATTCCGACGTTTCGCCAACATTGCACAGTTTGCTTCATCAGGGTATCGAGACACACTAATGATAATGGTCTTGTGTTGTTTTGGATTTCGGTTCGTAAGTGTACCGTCCTCGTGTCACGGATCAATTTGGCTTATTTCGGGCTACCAGTTAGGTGTTTTTAATTGGTCAGCTGAACGATTAAGAAACCGGGAGGAGCGTGTTTCAAATAAAGCTAAGTTCAGCCTTGATGTTTGATTTCTTTGGCTTCCCTGGTATTTTCGTAGGTAGTGCCTCCTAGTTTTGGCGATAACTCTGGATTTTTCAAATCTTGTCTCTCACAGTTTTGTGATGTCCCGCTACAGCTGATTAAATATATGGCTGTTGATTACGGAAGGAGGAAATGTATAGATGAAGAGAGAATAGGCGGAAAGAGAGAGGGTTGTGCGTTTCGTTCTGAGCCTCCTAGTGGACTCGTCACAGTAAGACTACCTAGGAGACTCGTGCTTTAGACGCGGAGAACTGTTAGACTTTTTTTTTGTGATGATTTCCCTTGAGTTCTTTGTATCACAGTACCTGAGAAGAGGCTTTCCTGCAACTTGTATTAAACTTGGACAAAATTGCTCATTTCTTGTTTACATGTGAAGTATTCTTGTTGTTATAGCGAGTGAGATGAGTTCAGGAAAATATTTCTAAGTCCTGACTGCTTGAGAGGGGATAGGATGTGTGTGCGTTGAGTTTTTACCTTTTGAGTGTGCTTTTGTAAAGAGTTGCTTGGGTAATTTGATTTTTAGCTTGATGAGTGGACTCTGTTAAAGCTAAGCTAAAGCAGGTCCCCGACTTTAGACTACTTATTGTCCTTTTTTTTTTTTATTTCTTCAACCTGAAAATTTTGGAGAGCCATCTGGAGTAAGTCCTCTTTATGCTCTGAAAGAATCTAAGAGACGTTAGTTATTATGAAGATGGATATTTGGTGTAAAAACCATGCATGAGGAGTTGTATATATACAAACAGGGAGTCTTAGCGAGAACTAGCGAGAATGGTCAAGGGTCCGTCCCTCTGGTGGCGAAGCGTAAGAAGTACCACCACCAATCTATCCCAGTCTGGTGCACCTCTCATGTTCTTCGAGTTTAGTGCATTCTTATACTTTCTCTTAAACGAAAAAGGATATTCTTCAACACAATGCTCATGCAAAATATGTGCAAAGAAAAATTCGACCCTGTCGATATTTTTGTATAATTCAATGCTTAAACGAACTTGTTAAACTGTATTAAGTTTTTCATATTGTTTGTAAAATGTATTGTACGAAAATTGTACAAATATTCTTGTGTACACAAATTGTAGAATATTTGTAACTATTTGCATCTGTAGAAAATTGCACGGCATAAAACTCGGTATCGTTTGGCGAAATTCGAAACAGCAAAATTGGGGGATGAGAGTAGCAAGACGTGACGAATAAGCACCGACAGTTTGATGCCAATATGGCTTGCGATATCAGTTTAACAGCAACGATAAATCTAATCGCGTGAAAGCCTCGATACTGTAAATATACAGGGTGGCCCGCTAAATATTTGCATCTTGGTGTCCACCCTAGTAGTTAGATGAATTTATTTGACAACAGTATTAGGTACATAATAAAAAACGGGGTCTCACGTGTGGTAAAGCATTTTTTGCGAAAAATTTTACTGAAATACGTCAATCGTCCCTTTTTTTCTTCTAACGAGTATTTTTTTTAACCATATTTCTTTGGAGCATAGCGGAAGCATTTTAAATAACTGGAAGCGCCTATTCAGAGATACTTTAAATTATTTGAGTATAGAATATTTTGTGTATGCATTATGTGTGCCATTATTTATGGGGAAAGAAAATTAAATAATTTGCCTGTTATGTTAACTTACATTGCATTTGCTGAATTTTGCAGTAAATGTTCAAAGTGTTTGTTTTATAATATAACACATATTTATTGCATAAACACTTTAATAATTAGTCGTTAATTATAAATTTTAAATGTTTATTAAAACAATATTAATGATAAAGCTGCTTTTCCCTTTTTTTTGCATATTGCACCATAATAGGCTAAAAGTATGGCGTATTACAAAATATTTAACTAAAATTACAAACAAATTTTTATCATTGTACTCTAATTTAATTTGTGAAGATTTTATTAAATAAATCTGTTATTGATCAAATTTCTATTTAAGTTTCTTATTTTGGAGATATCGAAATGATAGTAATCAATGGGTCACCTTGTATAAACCATCTGTTTTATGATGCTGCTGGTATCTTTCGCCAATTTGATGTCGAACCGCGATACAATGTGTTATGTAGCAACTTTCTGATGAAGATATAGAGCCTAGCAGGATCTATTAATCTAACATTGCTAAACTTATTATCAATTTAACGTAAGATCACATTAATCATACTCCCTAAACGCCGATATTACTTTTAACTTTTATTTTGAACATTTGAAGAAATAACTACTTGTAAGAGTAAATTAAACTGAAAGTGGAATTGAATGTTACGAAGAAATATTAAAAATAATAAATCTTACTTAATTAAATTAAATGTTACTTTAGATATTAATTGTTTGCTACTAAATTTCCCAACATTTATCTGTCTACCCAGTACATGTAACTGTACAGAAAATTAAAAACAATAATGCAAATATTATTTATTGTAATTATCGTGGTTTTTCATGCAATAAAAGTATGTATTGACGAGAGATTCGATTACGATAAATCTGGCCACGTATAAATGTTTCATTGATGTAGTGGAAAACTTTGTCAAGGTTTCCAGAGGCTTCATTCACTTTTATAGACACTCGCGGTAATGCTATTAACCGCTCAGAGTTATAATTCAATTAATTAGAAAGAGAGTAGCTGCCTCAATGGCGGGAAATAAAAGGACGCGACGTGTTTTATGGACTATAAGGTCGTAATATTTCGACAGCCTGTTAGAATTTTTCAACGTTGAAAACGACGCCTAAAAACGCCTTATAGCGATTACTGATAAAAAAACAAAAGGATAAAGGAAAAACAAACCGATTTATAAGGCGTGAGAAAAAAACTTTATGAAGCGAGAAACAATGAAATCTGGTTAAGAAAACGGCAACGTTTCCTATCTTATGTACATAAGGTGTCTCAGACGAAAACTACAGTTATTTTAACATACTTAATTATTCCGAATTGAGAAGTTTTTATTAAGTTACAATATAGTT
Source organism: Habropoda laboriosa (assembly GCF_001263275.1). Lineage (NCBI taxonomy): Eukaryota > Metazoa > Arthropoda > Insecta > Hymenoptera > Apidae > Habropoda > Habropoda laboriosa. Next base: position 552,705 of record NW_017100137.1, on the reverse strand, counting down.
TCAATAGCGTTATTTTTACTGTAGACAAAAATTAAAGGAGGATGTTATAATGTTTGCTAGAAATATAAATGACAATAATTTAATCTAACCTGTTAATAAATACGTTTTCATCTTGATAATAATATAACATTTCAATACTAGTTGGCATCATTTACAACATTCACATTTATCTACCATAATCTCTTGCATTTCAAACACACCTCTTGAGTGTATCACAATTTATACCAACATATTATACAGGGTGTGCTCTACTTAACCTCGACATTCCATATTATTGTAAATAACAAAAGTATTCCAGCTGAACAAAGCTTTCGCCCCACCCAGTATATCCCATGATCCTTCTAAACACGCAAATAACACGGGTCACAGATGATCCATTACCTTAACCTTTCGACATAACCTTAAAAAAAAAAAATAGAAACGAAATTACGAACGAGAAATGAAAATTTGTTGCTGTCCCTAAAAAAAAAAAGAAAAAATCGTCTAGCAGTCTTAAATTAGCTCTCTGTCAGCGCCTGTTCTTCGAGAAAACTTAATCTACCCCATTGCCCTTCTCCCGATGAACGAATGAACGACTAAAAAGAAAAACGTCAGAAGAAGAGGAGGAAGAAAAAGAGGAAGAAAACAGCTGGGGGTGAAACGGAGCAAACGTAAAGAGCTCGTTCGAAAGAAGCTTCAAGTCGTGAAATAGAGAGGCTGCAAAAACGACGAGGCTGTTGTTGATCGACAAATAAACGAGGGCTCTGGTGTGTCTGCGGGGCCGCAGGGTCGGCCATGTTCTTTTCCACCTCCTTTCTCTTATTCCAGCGTTTCGGTCACTATACTGTAACCGTTCCGCCGTTGCCCTCGCCTCCGCTTTTTCTATTTACAGAATTCAGCGCGCCGGATAAATTGCTAGCTGCCCCCGAGATTATCATAAAACGATTCTCTCTACTCGACACTTGTAACCAGCCAGGATTTTATATCCCGGAACAATAGCTCGCGACTGCGTAATAACGAGAAACAGAGAGAGAGAGAGAGAAGGATATACAGATTTCTTCTTTTTTATTTTTTTTCACCTGGATAGCTGGCTGAATTTCTTCGTCTAATTAAAACGAAGACGTGAACGAAGTTTCGGTAAGCGTATTATTCGATTCGTTTCTAAGAGAAAAATTGTACGTTCTTTGATTCATATTTTGCGCCTCGTAGTTTGAAGCGTGTTACGATGGTGAGAGAAAATAGAAAGAGAAAGGGGAATGTACATAAACATAATGGAGTCAGGTTGGAAAAGTCTTTCTGCATAGAATTTGTCCCACGGAATCGTATGTATAATCGTGAGGTTAGAGTCGTGGTAGTTTAACGTCCGGTACCTAGCTTCCGCCGTAAAACCAGACGGCCCCCAATGGCGGAGGATTAGGATACGCCCAGTCAGCGCGGCTGCCCAACTAGACCCTCGAAGGGTACAGGTTGAACACCTACCCGTCTAAGGGCCACTTGTGAGGAGGAATCCTTCCCGGGTGGCACGGAGCGACTTTCCAACACTCTACTAATTCTCCAGATTGGTCCCGGAGTTGTTCGCAACTCACACGTTGGAGCCTGGAAAAAGGGCCCCTAGCCAGCATGCGGCCTAACCACTGCCACTTCGAATCCTACACCAAACCCAGCCAGCCAACGGTGCTGTGGCCGCAGGTGCGAGCGCCACACTGGCACAAGCCTCTGCTGGCCCAGCCCGGATGGTTAGGGGAGGGCGGAATGCCCGCCACAGCCCCCAACGTGGCTTGGAAAGGCCGGACATCATCGGTGGGATGTTCGTGGGTGGACACCAGCAGCACTTCCAGTGGAGGGACCTCACTCCTCTCGGTAATGGTAAACCGGCTCGGGCTTTGCCCGGGGGATCGCCAAGCCCCGGACGCCCTTAGACGCCCCCCTGCGGGAAATCGTGAGGTTAATGAGGTTTTGCTGTTTGAAGAATTGAAATTTCACCCTTTTGTAGATGGCAATGTGCAGAGCTGTGTTCAGTGGAGTTTGTTGCGCCGGGAGGTTGATGCGTGAAATTTGTCATAGGCAAAAGGGAATGTTGTAGAGGATATTTTCTGCACTGAATTATATTTAATCGGCTGAAAAATTGGACGAAATGATACAGAAACCGAGTGCCCCGAATAAATTACGAATGAACCGTGCAAATAATATGTATACCATTTCTCCTTCGTGGAAATTACAATATCTTCTTTCTTTCTGCATTTCTTTTTATTGTATACAATATTGTTTGTTCGTGTATCGTTCATTCGGTCGTGATAAATCTCATTTTCAATCGCTGCATTTTAGTCGTGATAACGACTTTTCGATTCGATACAACTGAAGATAGAATAGTTTGAAATAGATGCAGAACGTTTTGTCATTAGAAACAACGACAAGGATATATGACATTCGTTGTAATGCTATTGTACCATCGGTTAATTAATGCACGCGATGGAAGATAAAAGGGAACCAATTCATTGGCTTCAATTTATTGGCTTCGATGTATACCGGGTGTCCAAGTTTTTTCTGATCAAACTTTGTCAGTGTGCTCTATGGGTATAAGTGAGAAGAAAATGTTATATAAACATAGGTCGTTCGAAGCTTCGTTGAAAAGTTATAACAAAAACACGAAATACAAAGGGAATGGTAACAAACTTGCGGTTACTATGATACAAGACAAGAATGGTACTGTCATAAGTTACATTGAACACCTTCAACAGACTAGATGTGTGTAATAGCTGATCCATTTCTATTTTGTATTATAACTGAACATTCCCTTCGTATTTCGTATTATTGCTATAACTTTTTAACAAAGCTTCAAACGACCTATGTTTATATAACATTTTGTTCTTATTTATATCCATAGAATATACTGATAAAGTTTGAAAAAGTTTGATCGGATCAAACTGGGACACCCGGTATGCAAAGAATATTCGAATACGTATACAAAATACAATAAGGGGTGCAATATGCAAATGTAATATCAAAGTTTAATATACATCTACCTTACGGCTATATCTGAAGATCAAACAAACTATGCATTTGCAAGTTTTACTTCCATATACCTACTTACAAGGCTTACAAAATAGTCTGAAGAGCTAACGACATATCCAATAGAAACGGCGGAAACTGCACGACCCGGTATCACATAGAAGCTTCACAGCACGGAAAAATGCCATTGGCTAAACCGATAAACACCAAAAAGCTTTAGCCATGCGACTACGTTGAAAAATGTTTTGCTTCGAGGCTTCTACTAGTCCTGAGTTAGAAAAATCCACGCCAAGGATGGTTTCCACGATCCTCTAACCAACGCCGAAGATAAAATCCTTTCTTCTGGTACGAAGTGTACATGATTCATAGCAATAATTTCCCCCGTTACGTTCAAAATGTTTTACATCGTCTTGTGATATATACATACAGGGTGGACAAACATAACTTGATCGTCTTAACTATTTTCATTACTACTGGACCAATTCAAATTCTTTTTTTTTTTTAACTCTTGCACTACTGTCGGCTTTGAAAATATTCTCGCTCTGTCCTGTTGCTGCTTTTCGGCACACTTTCACCTTAATTTAAATCTTATTCTTGCTCTGTGCGTACATACGCTTTAATTTTTAAAACGATAAACTTAAAAATTACAATTTTGAATTTTAATTTTGAAATTTCTCCAAAACTTAGAATGCCGTGATTTTTTAAATGGTGCCTCGTAATTTCTTTTCGCCTATCTTTTTTAGCGAACGAAAAGACAATCATGGGCACTGTAACACTTGACATTAAATTACTACTTAGCGTTGTTGAAACTGAGTTCTTGGAATGACAAATATATTTAAAAATCATATCATATAGAAAAAATAGCGAGAGTACTATACAATGAGAGCGATACGTTGTACATTTTAATTTGACAATCACTAATCGTAAATGGATAAACAATTTCATAAAGTGCTACCACTTTCATTCTTATCTAACTCGTGATTCTCTGTATCGTGTTCAATTTCGTCGTTTCTGTGATCATCGGTATCGAACTTGTTACTATTGTCGTCTTCGTGGGAATTTTTTAACTGCAATTGCTGAGATTGTCGCCTCTTCGGGCTTCTGTTCCGCGAAGCCGATCTTTTCCTCGATTTTCCACCTTCGTGCCGCTTGCAGTCTTGACACACCTGTGTCCTCTTCCTCCCTGGAATGATAATTTTTATGTTGTATTCGTCTGACAATCACGATCTCCTTTCTATTCATATCTCTTAGAAATAAAAAAAGGAACCTCGTTAATACTATTAGAATGAGTATCTATTTAGGAAATCTGAAGTTGATTCCTTAAGGAGAACGTTTCTGAAGATTATAATAATAGCAATTTTTTATGAATATTTCTCGAGTCGAAAATTAGTCAATAATTAACAAGAACGACTAATGACTGTTATTTAAAAAAAAAAAACGAGCCTTGTTAATGCTATTAAAGAAAGTATATAGGAAATCTGAAATTCATGATTCCTTAAGGAGAACGTTTCTGAAGATTATAATAATAGCAATTTTTTATGAATATTTCTCGAGTCGAAAATTAATTCATAATATATATTTTTTCTTACAACAGTGACAAAAACGCGTAATGACTGTAATTTTGATGATTCCTTAAGAAGCATGTTTGTGAAAGTTATAATAACAATAATTTTCTACGAGCATTCTTTGAGTCGGAAATTAATTAATAACAGATATTTTTTATATAGAGTAGCTCCATTTTCAGAAATTACTTGGGTACCTTCTCTATTGAAATTATTCAAAAATTTTGAAAGAATTGAATCCACAAGAAATTTGAGTTATTTGATAAATAACTGTACAATTACTTTGTTAATTAAAAAAAAAAGAGAGAGGGAACGTTCGATGAAACGTTCTGAACAGATCGTAAGTACTTTACTCAATTAGAAAAAAGAAAATGAGATTGTATTAATTTGTGTGCAAGTGAAACAGACGATGTTTGCCTCGATCCTCCTTTCTGATCGATTCGCAATGGTACAAATGATTCGAAACTTGAATTGCAGGCGATAAAAAGAAAAATGGATCAACACGTTGGAAAGTATTTCGCATGGCCAACAGAAAAAGAATCGGTCGATCGGATTACCGGCCAGAGTTAAACCGGA
>NW_017100137.1:544259-547534 GCF_001263275.1 Habropoda laboriosa | reverse complement strand
GAAAGCTTCCCTTTCAGATACAAAATGGACGCCATCTAAAGATACACAGGGTGAACCGTCTAACGTGATCACCTTAGATTATTCTGTTGTTAATGGATCGATGGACATTTCTTTTCAGTCGCATAATAGGTTCAAACTCGACCTTAAGATGATTATAGTAGACTTTTTTATCGGTCCTTTTTTTCCAAGCTTTCAAGGTCACCATTAATTTTTTATAGGTTAACTTATACGTCCTGTAAATCTTTACGTCCATATTGTAGAGGATGTTGAGAAGAATTCAACGAATACAATGAAAGAATATTACTCGTTTCAACGTCCGCTAAAATTTGGGTGTGAAAAAATTATAGTCTGATCTGTGAAAAATTGAAGATAACCTCAAAATTTCGAAACGAACGATGTAGACAAACCTATAACTTTTTACGCCCATATTCTGGAGGATGTTGAGAAGAATTCAACGAATACAATGAAAGAATATTACTCGTTTCAACGTCCGCTAAAATTTGGGTGTGAAAAAATTATAGTCTGATCTGTGAAAAATTGAAGATAACCTCGAAAATTTCGAAACGAATGCGCTGATAAAGATGTTCTCTAATCATTTAAAAAATTTCGATCGGCTCACTAACAACAGAATAATTGATAGTGATCATGTTATACGGTTCACTCTGTATATCGGGCATGATAAATGTGACAATTCTTGTCACACGAAAAAATTAAAAAATCATCGTGATACTGTTGTCCTCAGTTTGTATTTAAATATCGTACAGTATAATATATCGAAGTAGCGTAATAAAATTTTAATATGTAGCATCGAACAGAATAGTAATGGTACTTGGATCGACGTGTATATTTTAGTATAGTTAGTAGAAGCTGTTGTGTATCTCCAGAGAATTGTTTGACAAGAGTAAAGATTGACTCGAAGGTGCTGAGATTGACTGGAAGACATAAATATTGACCTAGTTAAAGCAAGAAAATTGACTGCTTGCAGAGGTAAAGGGTTGATCAGTTGATTGATTCCTACGTTTCTATAAATATCGCATAGCAATGCTATGCAATACTACTGACAGAGAAATGAATATTCATAATTAAAAGTTATGGTATCAACTTGGAATCGACGTTGATGTTGTTGAGCTTTGAAACGGAAATCGAATACGGTTCGGTACCCTATATTCTTATATCGGTTCGATTTCGAAAATGAAAAATGAATAAATGAAAACATTTATTTAAGCAGTTTTAATTTGCGAGAAATAGGCTGTCGGACATTGAAGCACTCTTTCTGAACCATCATTTCTGACACTTCTTCGTAAATTTTACGTGAATTCTGTTAAAGCAGGTTTCTTTAGATGAATAATCGGAGAATCTTCTACCGTTGAAAAATTAATTTTAACGTTAACATTAACACTAAACGTACCTTTTAAAATTTGATTTTCTCGTTCTTGTTCAAAATAAAACTGTAAATATGTAATTTTTTTTAATTATTATCTAAACACTATTTTCTGCGTTGTTCCCTATATACAATTGACAATCACCTGTACTCGTTTCGGGAAAGTGTGATTATTTCATATCCGGTCATTTGACCGCCTGCGGTAAGAATAGGTGCACATAAAGTGTCGGTACGATTAGTGTTAAGAAAGTTATGCAAGAAGAAACAAATTGCACAGACCTAACAAATGAAACGAAGACATGAAACACGTGTCGATTGATGGAAAAAAAAAAAAAAAGAAAGTTGTTCGTACTAAGTAAGTTAAACCTCTCACCTTTAGCCTTTCTACCTTCGTAGTCGCTGGAATCTGACAGATCGCTGTAGTAGGTCCGATCCCTCGATCTCGGTTTGCTCCTATTACGATTAGACGAACTCGACGCGTTTCCGATATCTACTCTGAACCTGCTCTCGGAAATCTTGTGTCGCGGCGACCGAGCCCTTTCCTCCGTTTCTTTGTGCTTTGGCTTTCGTATCTCACCGATATGCTTCGACGTGTTGCCGTCGCGTTTCCGGGACCCGCTGTGGCGGCGTCGTTTCCTCTGACGGCTGGGGGTGCGTTTGCGTCTTCTCTCGCGACGCTGCCTTCTCTGCTTCTCTCTGAACGATTAAGTGGGATTTTACTCACGTGAAATACAAAAAAAAAAGAGGTGGTGTTTGAGTTTTTCTGCCTTGAGATGTAGCGCAATTTGCGGCACAGGAATTAACCGGGGACGTTTTCTAATGGGGTGATTTATGTCGGTGTTAGTGGAACAGGGAGAGTTTTTAGAAATTAGCACTGAATTCTGAGGGTTTTTCGAGATAAGACTTTTTAGAAATTAGTGTTGAATTGTAGAGGTAGCCTTCGAAGTAAGAATTTTTAGAAATTAGTATTGAATTCTAAGTTTAGTATTGTGATTTATTAGTATTGAATTCTAAGTTTAGTATTGTGATTTATTAGTATTGAATTCTAAGTTTAGTATTGTGATTTATTAGTATTGAATTCTAAGTTTAGTATTGTGATTTATTAGTATTGAATTCTAAGTTTAGTAGGTCTTTTGTATGTTGAATTCACAAGGAAAAGGGATCTCCTTTTGATGGGCAAATAAAATAGAAACAAAAGTTTTCAGGTAACAGGATAATTTATCTAGCGTTGATATGCATTTTATCAACAAATGGTAACTAAATAAGCGTAATATTTTGTTGATTTTACCATCGTTGTTATTTCTAGAAAAAAAAAAGAAAGATATCTAAAAATATGTCTTTCATTTTATATAAATTTAAAGAAAGCGTAAATTAAAAAACATCATGTGTTGTATATTTACTATTCGAGAAAATTTTCTTATGGAACTTTATAATTTCTACTGCAAAGTAGCGTTTTCTTATATGAAACTCTTATTTGTTCGTTTTATCGTACTATATTAAACACTTCTTCGAAAAGTGGCGGGCAAGAGTACAAACAGAGAAGAAATTGTATGCAGGATTAATGTCTTTTCATTTGTGCAAGCTTGTTTCTGCGAAAGGTAACGAACAAGCGGAACTTTCATTTTAAACGGATATACATGCAAATGAAATTTACGTAATCGCAATTCCATTGTGTTTAAAATGCTAAATTTCGTTGTATCTTAACGTTCGCAAGAAAAAGAAGATGAAGTAAACTCGTTAACTGTTGCAAAATTTATACAAATTCGTGTTGAGTACTAGTGAACAGTTTAACATCAGTTTGAAAGTTTATTGAACATTGGCAAATTACTGTTATTAAAGTATTTGTGAAATCATCGTAATTTCTGTGATATTTTATTTTATAATATTATTTATG